>NC_051307.1:150540726-150843756 GCF_015220235.1 Choloepus didactylus | reverse complement strand
TGTAATCACTGAAAGCCTCATGCATTTAAAATTCAGAGTAAGTTCATTTACTAAGCTAAATTGACTTACAAATGTTTTCCCCTTCTAATATTGTTGTTTATTAAATGTCAACCAGCTTTGTAAAATCAAAGGGTCAAGTGCTAAGTGTCTGCAAAACAATTTACTAAGAAGTTAGTGGATCAGGTCAGTGGTCCTCAAAAGGAAATGCAATTAACAAATCCTTGCTAAAAGGTGGTATTACAGCATGAAAGGGGAAAAAGGAAAAACTGATGAATATATGCAGAGTATAACAGAAATGATTTTATGGTATAGCCCATATATTAAGTAGTTTGCTGAGTTTTAGACTGTCACATATCACTTTGAGAAAAAATATAGACTGGCAGCTTTGCTCCAGGGTTGCATTTTTATTCAATTTATCTATTCTGAAATCACAAAACAAACAGGTTTGCTAAGATGTCACACACACACACACAAAAAAAACAGGAAAAATTAGGTCATTAAAGAGTTCAACCTAAGACAGCTGTTTGCAAATAAGACAAAAAGTTGTCATTTGGTCAAAATCCCCTTCTTACATATGCTAAATTAGTTACGGTTTAATAAAACCATTTGTACATATGTACTTCATGGGAGCTATAACAGCACATACAAATAAGTACATGAATGGTGACGATACCTTTTGGAAACCAGCTGTTCTGATATTGAAAGTGCCCAATTTTTTGCTGGTAAATTTTATGTGAAGTATCAGTTTTATTAAGAAATAAACTTTACTCCTTCACTTAAACCTCCAATTTTGGGATGCACTCTCTCTCAAAAGCCAAGTGACCCTTCAGTTACTTAATATTTGACTTTTATGTGGTAATCTCATAGTAACCTCAATAACAAGACAATTGGGGTGTTGATCAGAATTTCAACATCTCTCTCTCTTTTTTAATCTCAATAAGATACTGTGAAATGTTGCATCAGGGACACAGAAGTTATTTTTCTGTGATGTGCCTGAGAATATTTTATAGAAGTATACAATGTTTTCTTGTGTATCTTGGGTAAAAACTAGCTATTTTGAAGATGCTCATTTTAAAATGCTCATTTTTTTTTTAATTCAGTTTTATTGAAATATATTCACATACCATAGAATCATCCATGGTATGCAATCAACTCTTCACAGTACGATCATATAGTTATGCATTCATCACCACAATCTATTTCTGAACATTTTCTTTACATCAGAAAGAATCAGAATAAGAATAAAAAATAAAAATAAAAAAAGAACACCCAAAGCATCCCCCCCATCCCACCCTATTTGTCATTTAGTTTTTATCCCCATTTTTCTACTCATCCATCCATACACTAGATAAAGGGAGTGTGATCCACAAGGTTTTCACAATCACACTGTCAGCCCTTATAATCTGCATTATTATATAATTGTCTTCAGAAGTCCAGACTACTGGGTTGGAGTTTGGTAGTTTCAGGTATTTACTTCTAGCTATTCCAATACATTAAAACCTAAGAGGTGTTAGCTATATAGTGCATAAGAATGTCCACCAGAGTGACCTCTCGACTCCATTTGAAATCTCTCAGCCACTGAAACTATTTCGTCTCATTTTGCATCCCCCTTTTGGTTAAGAAGATACTCTCAGTCCCACAATGCCGGGTCCAGATTCATCCCCGGGAGTCATATTCTGCATTGCCAGGGAGATTTACACCCCTGGGAGTTGGGTCCCACGTAGCAGGGAGGGCAATGAGTTCACCTGCCGAGGTGGCTCAGTTAGAGAGAGAGAGGGCCACATCTGAGCAACAAAGAGGTGCTCAGGGGGAGACTCTTAGGCACAACTACATGCAAGTTTAGCCTCCCCTTTGCAGTAACGAGCTTCATAATGGCAAGTCCCATGATCGAGGGCTCAGCACATCAAACTGCCAGTCCCAATGTTTGTGACAACATCAACACCAGTCCAGGTGAGGAAGTCCAACACTTCTGCACCTTCCCCCAGCTCCTCGGGGTTGGGGGGAGGAGGCTGTAAATACATTTTTTATTCTCTGTCCAAATTACTTTGAGATGTGTCACTATTTCACTCTAACCTACACTAACCTACCGTATCTCACTTCCTATTCAAAGTTCCATGTAATTGTGGTGTTTGAACAAACCGACTATAAAGTTTTACTGTTTAGAAAATATAGATCTTGCACCAAATAGACATCTCTTCCCTTGGTCTCACTTGGAAGTTGAAGTTGTAAAACACAGTCAGTTTTGACCTTTACCCTTTGGCCCTGTTTGCCCTAGTCTTAACCAGATCTGCTTCATTCATATCACTAATTGAAGTCTGGGCTCTTTTCCAGCCTTTTTTTTAACAGTTGCTGTATGCACTAATACTGACAGTCATGTCTGCTGAGCTCTAGCTCTGAATTTCAGGTGTCTCAGAGATACGCATTGTTCCAGAGACCAATCAGGTTATACACTAAGGAATCAACATCTCAAAGTTCAGAGATAGGCTAAAATGCTCATTTTAAATACAGCAATACAGTCAGTGATTCCTGGTGTGAGTTTGGTTTGGGATGCAAAAAGCAATGCCTCAGCACGAATGCCCTTCACACTGAGCACACATGAGGATTGTTCATTGATTTATGAGCCTCTGACTAGCGCCTGTGGCTACTGGCACTGTAACGCTTGGGCTGCAGTCTAACCACAAAATGAGCTCAGGGAGCCTGCTGCTCTTGGGCCTGACGTCAGGTCCAGCTGTGCAGGGCTGTGTTTTACCCTCAGTTTGGGAAAAAGCCCCATGCTTTGGGCTTAAAAGTTTCTCCATTACCTATGGTTGTCATCATGCTGGGGAGTTCCTTTCTTAACAGAATCATGCATACTCTGAAGCCAACTGCTCTAACGTGCAGTTCAACATCACAGTACTGCCGTGAGCCCCACTGCTGTTCTGAGTGGCTACGCACAGCGACAAGAATTTTTAAATAGCTTAGTACAGGGCAGCAAAGGGGCAGAGAGGAAGAGTGCTTGTTCCATTTGCACAGCATTATGCCTCCTCTGACTCTGTGCTGATGAACATTTTTCACACTGAATATGATAGCTTAATTGTACACTAGTGTGAAACATTGCAACACGTGGCTGCAAAACTCCTTTTATGAAAAAGAATTGAAAATTTCATTTTGTTTATTTTTAATCCTTGCAATTTAAAAGGTGAAAATGAGTACCGTAGTCAAAATGGATGATTTTTTTCATCTTTCTTGATTATTACAGAATCATAAATATGTTGGCAATGCTCTGGGCAGCTTGTCAACTGATGGGAAAGCTAATGTCATCTTAATGTTATTTCAGTTTAATCATAATTTCATTTTTCTGCTGAGTTTTTCATTCATTTGATCTGGATTTTTTTATATGCTCTTTTTTTTTTTTTGCAGAGATTGGTTCATATGCATAAAAGAGAAACCACTTTGTAGGACATTGAAATTCATTTATAGTTATTTTTAATTATGATATTTTAACCAAGATTCTAGAAGGCTGGTTGAGTTTTGTTGCATTTTAAGTTCTCTGGTGAAATTCTTTAAACTTGTCATTTTCAGATTTTTTTTAACATTCCCAACTGAGCAATAGAATATTTGCATCATATTGAATACTCTGAAGGTGTCCCATGACATGCAGAAAATAGTAAGTCTGAATTTCAATGAGCTCAAAAATACATTTTCAATTTCTCTCCTTATGAAAATAACAAACTTAAAGGTATGAATGTATCTATACTGTATTATTTCTTTTTTTTTCTACATCCAAATTGTACTTTGAATTTATAGGAGGAAATAAAAAAATAATCTATGGAAATACTGATTAAAAAATAAACTAAGAAGAATAGTGAACAAGGTCTTCTGAGGAATGGAAACTAGGAAGTGACCACATAAATATCATTTGATTGAAATTCAACACCAAAACTACATAAATAAAATATATTTTGCTTTAATTTACTTGAGTCACTGGATTAAATAAAAATGAATTATTTTTCCATAAGAAGTGCATACATATACATATTTAATACATTTTTACTGTGAAATTTAACATAAACACATAACAGTGATAACTTTCAAAGCATGATCCAGCAAACAGTCAGAGAGCAAAGCCCAAACAATGTATGGGTTAAAGTTCCACAATCCCAGCCACTTCCCCACTGTGAAACGTAATACATATGCAGAAAGACAGCAACTTTCAAAGCACAATTCAACAAGCAGTTACATAGGTAATTTCAAAGAACGTTATGGGTTACAGTTCCCTCCCCACACACATGTGGAAGCAAAGTGATAAGCAAACATGGAAGCTGATGTTGCTCTGTGGGCAGCTGCCAAATACAGGAAACTAAAAACTAAATTGTGGGTGTTAACAACATATGGGAAATTAAGAATTGTGCCTTGGCCAAAAAATCATGTAAAAGATAACCTGAAATCCACATGTAAAACTAGGAGTCTTAAAAAATACACCTCATGGAGAGAGGGCAAGATGGCAGCATAGAGAAGAGTGGCAGTTAGTTAGTCCCCCTGGAACAACTAATAAACAACCAGGAACAACTAGTAAATAATCTGGAATAACTACTGGGGGACAGCTGTGACTGTCCAACATTGTACACCAACCTGAATTGGGAGGAATGCCTGAGATTGCAGCATAGAATCTGTAAGTAAAAGCTGTGAAAATGTGCCAGGAGCCCCCTCCCCCCAATGGCAGGCCGAACGGCAAAACCTCGCTATGGTAGAGAGCAGCACTCTCCAAGCAAGCAAATATGGCTCAGCTGAGCTCCAACTGGGGTTTTAATGAACAAATGTGGACTGCTGAATACAAGCTACAAATCCCCAACAAGCAGGCAAAGGCTTTTAGTGATGACTGAACTTAAAGAACCAGAAGATGGATCTGTCCTGGGAGGAGGAGCCCAGAAGACCAGGTGTTACCTCTGGCCAATGAGTGAAATTGGGGCTCTGAAAGGGGGCTTTCTGTTCCTTTTTCTCTCTCTCAATCTGAGTGGCTCAGTGGAGAAAACTTCAGCCATTTTCAGTTCACAGTGCTCTGACTCAGACAAGGGTGGAGAGAGCAGAGTCAGGGAGACAGAGAACCTATTTAAATGTAGCTAATAACTCCCTAGAGGGTGTATCTTCCCTAAGAGGAAGGAAGTGGTGCCCACTACCAGCCTTCCACTTAGACCCAGACCCCAGAGCCTGGGGAAAAACAGCCAAAACAGAAAGTAAGGGAGCCACACCTCCTTACACTAGTCAGGAGCAACAGGCTGACAGGCGCCATCTGCTGGACCAGTTAGGAAAAGCACGGCAGCTAGAAACCTCACATGGTGAGTCAATCTTCAAAGACACACCCTCAGGGAAACCTGATACTGAATATTGCCCCCTTCCGAGACCTTAGCCCATGCTGGTCTGGGAAAACCTGATTGGGGTAACCTAGGAAACCAGATGTCTAGACAATAGAAAGCTACAACCTACACTAAGACAAACAAAGATATGGTCCAGTCAAAGGAGCAAACTTACACTTCAACTGAAATACAGGAATTGAAACAACTAATGCTAAATAAATTCAAAAAGTTTAGGGAAGACATGGCAAAACAGATGAAGGGTATAATGAAAACAATGGGTAAACATAAGGTAGAAATTGAAAGTTTGAAAAAAGCAACTGGCAGAATCTATGGAAGTGAAAGGCACAACACAAGAGACGAAAGACACAATGGAAACATACAACAGCAGATCTCAAGAGGCAGAAGAAAACACTCAGAAACTAGAGAATAAGACACCTGAAATCCTAAACACAAAAGAACAGATGGGAAAAGAATGGAAAAATATGAGCAACATCTCAGGGAATTCAATGACAATATGAAATGCATGAATGTACATGTCATGGGTGTCCCAGAAGGAGAAGAGAAGAGAAAAGGGGCAGAAGCAATAATAGAGGAAATAATCAATGAAAATTTCCCATCTCTTATAAAAGACATAAAATTACAGATCTAAGAAGTGCAGCATACCCCAAACAGAATAGATCTGAACAGGCCTACACCAAGGCACTTAATAATCAGATTATCAAATGTCAAAGATAAAGAGAGAATCCTGAAAGCAGCAAGAGAAAAGCGATCCAACACATACAAAGGAAGCTTGATAATACTATGTGTGGATTTCTCAGTAGAAATCATGGAGGCAAGAAGAAAGTGCTGTGATATATTTAAGATACTGAAAGAGAAAAACTGCCAACCAAGAATCCTATATCTGGCAAAACTGTTCTTCAAATATGAGGGAGAGTTTAAAATATTCTCTGACAAACAGACAATGAAAGCGTTTGTGAACAAAATACCTTCTCTACAGGAAATACTAAAGGGAGAACTACAGACAGATAGGAAAAGATAGGAGTGAAAGGTTTAGAACACAATTTTGGGTGATGGTAGCACAGCAATGTAAGTACACTGAACAAAGATGACTGTGAGTTTGTTTGAAAGAGGAAGGTTAGGAACATATGGGGCACCAGAGGGAAAGAGGAAAGATAAAGACTGTGACTATATAACTCAGTGAAACCTAGAGTGCTCAAAAATTGTGATGAAATGTGCAAATATGTTTTTACATGAGGGAGAACAAATGAATGTCAACCCTACAAGGAGTTAAAAATAGGGTGGGATTGGGGGAAAAATGCAATCAATGCAAACTAGAGACTATAGTTAACAGAAACATTGTATTATGCTTCCTTAATATAACAAAAGCAATATACCAAAGCTAAATGCATATAAGAAGGGGCCATAAGGGAGGGGAATGGAACTCTTGGCATTGGTGCTATTGTCTGACTCTTTAGTCTACTTTAGCTTAATTCTATCTTTCCTTTTATTGCTTCCTAGCTGTCATGTTTTTTTTTTTGTTTGTTTTTCCTCTTTATTTTTTCTTTTCCTTTTGTGTCTCTACATTCTTTGACTCTTCCTCCTTCTTGGTGGAAGAAATGGAGATGTTCTTATATAGATAGTGGTGCTGGTGGTGAATGCATAAGTACATGATTATACAGGGAACTATCGATTGTTTACTTAGGATGGAATGTATGGTTTGTGAGCAAAACCATCTTAAAAAAAACGGGTTGATAAAGAAACCTTGAGGGCACTATATTGAGTGAAATAAATCAGAGACATAAGGACAAATATTGCAGGGTCTCACTGATATGAACTAATTATAATATGTAAACTTATAGGCATGAAATATAAGTTACCAGGATATAGAATGAGGATAAAGAATGGGGAGCAGTTGCTTAGTATGAGCAGAATGTTCAACTAAGTTGAACTTAAGTGTTTGGAAATGGACAGAGGTGATGGTAGCATATTGTGAGTATAAGTAACAGTGCTGAATGGTGTGTGAATGTGGTGGAAAGGGTAAGCTCAGAGTCACATATGTCACCAGAAGGAAAGCTGGAGGTTAAAAGATGGGAATGTATAAACCAGTGAATCTTGTGGTGGACAATGTCTGTGTTTAACTGTACAAATATTATCAATCTCTTTCATGAACTAGAACAAATGTATGACACTATAACCAGAAGTCAATAATAGAGGGGCATATAGGGAAAAAATATATACCTATTGCAAACTATATACTACAGTTTGTAGTATTTTAACATTCTTGCATCAACAGTAACAAATGTACTATACCAATACTATGAGTCAACAATGGAGGTGGGGTGGTTAGGGGTATGGGAGATTTGAGTTTCCTTTTTTGGTCTTTATTTCTTTTGGGAGTAATGAAAATCTTCTAAAAATTGAAAAAAATTAATTGTGGTGATGGATGCACAGCTGTTTGATGATACCATGGGCAATTGATTGTACACTTTGGATCTTTGGATAATTGTATGGTATGTGAACAATCTCAATCAAATTAAATTAAAAAAACATACCTCAAATGAGAGTGTGATCTTGATATATATATAGCTTATTAGGTATTACATATTGTGTATTATAATTTATACTTTTCTACTGTATATAACTGTTTTTTAAAAAAGCAAAGTTACTGCCTGTCTGTAAGGCAAGCCAAATTAAGAAACCTCTCTTCCCTGAGGCTCCATGTGGGGAAAAAAAGCAATGATTGAAACAATAATAATCTCCCCTGAGGATTATGACAGAGGCCTTACCTAACAATAATCTTTGGTTTGAATTAATATTACCATTATGATTTGGAAAATTCTAACTCATTAAATTAAATTAGAATGTACCCAGGCTTAGTAGACACACCCCTACCCTATGCTTGCAGAAGCAAACTTGGTCTTTCAAACCAGTCTTCTCAAGATTTCTATCAGATCATTTTATAAAACATGAGAAAAATAAAAATTCCAAGTAAAAGAGGAAGAAATTCTATGAGTTAACAAGTTAGCATAAAAATAAAAACAGTGATGTAATAAAAAATATTAGTAGGAATAATAAATGCTAGCATACACTTCCTGAAGCATTTTAGATAATCAAATATTAAAATTGCAATATGACATTTATACCCATAAAATAATTTTTTAATATGTATGATCAAATAAAGCACATGAGAGAAATGAGACTTTCAAAATGACCAGGCAAATTTGATAAAAGAACCAAATAGAAATGAAGACTATAATTTTTGAAATGAACAGCTCAATAAACATCAAACAGCAGATTAATCACAGCTGAAGAGAGAATTTGTGACCCCTAAGATAAACCTGAAGAAAATGCACAAAGTAGAAAAGGAGAGTGAAGAAATCAGAGAGGCTTAGAGACAAAGAGGGCAAAATGGGAGTTTAACATTCCTTTAGGCTGAAATCTGAATAAAGAGAATGAAAGGGAAAAAATATTCAAAGAGATAAGGGCTAAGCATTTCTAGAACTGGTGAAAATATGGTTGAAGGACAATGTATGCTGTAGTAGATTGAATCATGTCCCCCATAAAAACATGTTCAATCCTAACCCCAAGTGCTATAGGTGTAGGATCATTTGTGACTAGGATCTTTGAAGATCCTTTTTATGGATGAGGGCAACTTGAATCAGGGTGGGCCTTAATCCATAAGAATAGAGTCCTTATAAACAGAGGAAATTCAGATGCATTCAGTGGGTAAGGAGAAGCCGTAAGAGGAAGCCAGAGAAGGAGACAGATGTTGCCAAGTTATGGCGGCAGAGATCAAACCTTCATCAGAACACTACTGCCTCTGAAAGAAATCATGGCCTGATGATACCTTGATTCTGGCCTTCTAGCCTCTAAAACTGTGAAACAATAAATCCGTATTGTTTAAGCCAATGAATTTGTGGTATTTGTCACAGTAGAGGTGCAGTTCACTAGAAATGAACCTGCGGAGTGAGGCTATTGGCTCTTGTGATGATGGCAGAGTTTGGATAATGGTTAAAGTGTAAAGGCACCCAAAGGGGTCATCAGTACATGAGGCGGACAACAGGAAACCACGGATGAACTGAAAGAAGTGAGGGAGAAAGGAAAAAATTGAGGAGCCACAATCACATCTGCTTTTAGAAAGAGAAATAATAATTTACCTCATGGTACTTATTTGCAGGGGGTGGAAAACAATGAACAGCATTCACTTAAAAGTGCTGAAGGAGATGTGGTACACTCAGGGAATAGCAGTGTCTTCAGGAGAGAGCCTGAAGTATTTTAAGGTAATAGGGCATGTTTTGGTTTGGTAAAGCTGATGAAATGCAATATACCAGAAATGGGTTGGCTTTTACAATGGGGATTTATTAACTTACAATTTACAGTTCTTAGTCCATGAAAATGTCCAACTTGAGGCATCAACAGGATGACACCTGGACTCTGAAGACAGGCTGCTGTCATCCAGGCCACCTCTGTCACATGGGAAGGCCGGCTGAAGAGAGAAGATATTCACCTGCTTGATTTATGCAGGCCAGCGTCTGATGGTCCTTCTTTCCCAGGTTTCATTACTTTCAGCTTCTGGCTTCAATGGCTTTCTCCATCACCTCTTCTGGGGCTTTCTGTGAGCTTCTCTTAATTTCATCTTTCTACCTTCTGTATGTGTTTTATCCTCTTATATCTCCAACAGGAGGATTAAGACACACCTTGAATGAGATGGGTTACATCTCAATTGAAATAGCCTAATGAAAAGATCCCACCCACAATAGCTCTTCACCCACTGGAATGGATTAAAAGAACATGATGTTTTCTGGGTTACATAACAGCTTCAAACTACCCCAGGGGGTTTACAGGGTTGATTATAAGGGAGGAATGAGTGGGCCATTTGTATGAAATGGTGGTTTCATGGGACCCCAGAGTCAGGTGTGGGTTTTGGGAGTATGGGTCAAAAAAAAAGGGAACATATAATTATATAAACATGATTTTTTAAGAGAGGATAGATGGCTAATGACGGACATTGACAGAGCATAATATGAGTATTATGTAGGCTGTAGTAGGCAGCAAGGTTTTCATTAAAATTACTCCCACCGCTTGCCCTCCCTCCTCCACAAATGCAAAATTGTCTTAGCTCATATTTTTTTACCTTTTCCCTTCTTTACCTTTTAACATTCATTTTGATCTTATTTCCTCCAAATAGCCTTTTTGGGTATCCCCAAAATGGGAAATGCTCCTTTCTGTCAAACATGATACTGTCATCTGAAAAATTGGCCCTTTGTGATTCATAGAATCTAGAATCTTAGGATTAAGGTAGATAATAGGAATTCAAGATTATGATGCTCCTTACAAAGATAGGCTTGGGAGGGGGCATTAACCATAAAACATACTCTCAGAAGGATTAGAAACTGCAGAAACCTTTTGTTTACATCACCTGCAGAATCAAGGCATTGTGCTGAACTCAAATCTTTCTAGTCAGAAGGCTTAGTCACCTTTGGTCAGTAAATCAAAGAGGTAGATTTACAATGGATGCCATTATTCTATAACTTAACAATACTATTTCGGGAGAGTACTGCATAAACACCACAGGAAATACCTGAAAACGTTGGCGAGTAATTGAAATATACTTCTCAGCCAAAATATACATTTTATCTGCATGTGTTTAACATTGCAAAATTATAATTTTAAGTGGAATAGTTCTTAGTTTTGATTAAATGGCTAATTTATTTTTACATGTGTTTCTTATAAAATCTATACATGTCAACAGGTAACTATATAACTTCTCATATAACTGATAAATTCTGTAAACAGACAAAAACTTACTCCAAACATCCTGTTGTTTGGGAGCCAGGCTCTTACAGAAACACCTTTTCTATCGAGCAAGTAAATTGTCTCTTCAAGCTGTAATTTATTTTTTCACATATGGTTCCCAACTGTATGGAATTGATAGATATCATTTTTAATGAAGATATTCACCTGCTTGATTTATGCAGTTAACATTTGCTGAAATACTGTCACAACCCAGGAAAAGGCGATTTGACAGAGGCAAAATCTGGGGTTAGTCTCAGTTGGTGTCTTGAGTGAGAGAGATGTGTCAAGTGGAGGCTCTGGAAGGTGACTTTTAATGTCAAGTACAGTTCACACCAGGGAGACACACAAAAGTATATTTTAAAAGAGAAAAGCTCTGAAACATTTGGACTGAGGAGACTATAAGTAAGGCCTGTTTTGAGGGTCAAATAGAGATTTTCTAAGTCACAGAAAACTCTTCTCGATCCATATCCCTAAAGGAAATGGTTCCATAGAATATAATAATAATAATAAAACCATCAATCTTCTCTTGCCTTTTGAAATGTAATAAAATGCTTAGAAATGTGTATATTTAAAATGACACTAATTGTATTGAAATAATTTTAGGGTTGTTTCAGAATAGTTAATTAAGTGATTTCCTTACACAGTATGTAAAATCTGAAGTTGAGGTGGGTCATATTTGAAATTTAATGTGCATCACGCTGTTCTAATGATGCCTTATAAACATTGCAGAATAGTGATGAAAGTAAAGATTACTTTTCCTTAAATTCTGTATTGTAACACTCCAACTGGACTATTGTTGATAATATTTTGAATACCAATTCCAGGAGTAGTTATTTGAATCTCAATTTTCAGTTAATATGTAAAATTAATTATAAATATTCCACCAAACAAAATTCATTAGCCCATCTTTTATAAGTTGTATTATGAAAGTTTATTTTTGCCAAGCAAAACATGAAACCAAATGAAGATGGATTCTACATTTCAGAAAAGAAGATTCAGAATTCACCTACCAGATCAAATTGCTATGAAATTTTAATTATAATTTGAGAGAGAGAGAGAGAGGAGAGAGATAGAAAGAGAGATTAAATAAAGGAAACTTTAATGGTTTCATTCTATTTTTTTTATTTCATATACACTATGACAAGCAATTTAGCAATTCAAAAAAACCTCTGATTACCAGTGTACAGGAAAGTGAGAGACAGAAGGGAAGGTTTGTACAATTATGGTTGTAGAGCAGACAATTTAAAAATATATATATTTAATGCTGATTGATTCTTTACTGTGCTTGGCTCTATGAGTTCTTTACTGTACTTGGCTTTATGAGTATTGGCTAATTTGTGTTTTAATTTTTAACCACTCAGCTATATGTATCCAACACCTCTTCTTAAAGATCTTTTACTGTTAATTATATAAAAGAAAGCAAAGCTAATCTAAATATTGGCCAAATCTAGGCTATATTTACAGTCCTCTAGTAGCATCTGAGTTTCTTGGTAATATAATTCAGCAGCAATTCATAATATTTTTATGTACTAGATTTCTACATGAGATCTGTGATTTAGAAATTAATATTTCTAGCTGCAAGTGAGAAACCAATATTTTCCTCATCTAAATCCTATTAAGAGAATGATCAATAGTAAATTAAATATTAGAGAGATTTAAAAATTATTGTTTGATTGCCTTCATTCTTCAATGTTGTTAAGAACCCCTTTATGAACTATCATTAAAGACACAGAATAATACTTCCTGAGATTCTATACAATTCTGGTTTTTCTGTTACTTTTCATTGCTTGGGATAACATTGCTAATCAGATGTACCAAAGATGTGGTCCTTAAAATCAAAGAAATTCATTCAACAACAACAAAAAACTCCTTCTTCAAAGATTGGCAAGGACTCCACTGAACTGTGCATCCTTACTGATTTCTCCAGTAATGTGTGCTATTAATACATCATTTCTGAAACCTGTCTCTTTAATGATGTATTATTATAATACATCATCAGGCTGAGGCAAAAGAAAGATGGATTGCTTTAAAAATGGCTCCCTCCATGGAACAAAAGATTTTTGGAACAAATTAATTTTAATTATAGAAGAAATGATGTCTACCTCCAAGTAAATTATATTGTCTCTTCCCAGTTGGTGTCTGAGCCTCTTCAACTAAATTTGAAGATAGCATTTAATTTGTCTATTTATTGTGAAGGAAAAAAATTATTATAAAGCTTCTTCTTGTTGCTATTCAGATTTTAAATATCACCTTTGGTCATGTTTTAGTTATTTTCCCATAACCTATCCTCAACTAAAGTAGTTTTAACTGAGTTACATTATAAAGACCCTTATAATATATGGGGGTGGCATGATTGTAAGTTATTTTAAAGGACTTTTCTTCATATATAATGAGTGATAAAGATCCCTGTTATATGAAAGGGTGTCACCTACATAAGCCTGCTCTATGTGTGGTTGACTATCAAGATAGAATGCCAAGAGATCTGGCTGTAAATTACTTGATCCAGTTGTTCATCATTTTATTAGGATTTTGTCATGGCTTTGTCATCTGTGTGAATTTAGCAAGTCATTTAAAGTCCCTCTGAACCTCAATTCCTTTACCTAGAAATTAAATTCTAGATAATGTCTAAATGCCTTTCCAGTTCCAACAATCTGCACTTATGTCTTTGACTGTGTATCTGCATTAGCTACAATGCAAATGTTTGAGTTAAAAAAATATATTTTTTAAATTTTCCGTCAATCTGGAGATCAACGAAACACCATTCTCCACCAAACTCCATCTGACTTTTTTGGTTTCCTGTCTCTTGGTTCTTCTTTCTTTCTTAGAACTCCTTTTCTTTGTCATCTGCAGCCAGTCAATTCAGTCATTGGCAAACTCTGCTCATTCTTCCTCTGTGCTCCTCTGTTCTTTCCTTACCTCTCACTATTCCATTCTTGATCTGTTTCACCTTTCATGCAAGTTACCATACAACTTTCAATCTGGATTCATTGCAACTGGACATGCAACCATGCCCTGAATCTGGACTCAGATTTTTACTCTATCATTTTTATTACCTTTGAGATTTAAAAGTCTTTTGTCATTGCATAACCACTTTTGAAGGTTGCTTGGAGGTATTAACTAGATCTAATCACACATTTACCTTATGACCTAAAAATTCTATTACTAAGTACATAACCAATACGAATGTGTAAATATGCTCACCAGAAGTTTGTACTAGAATGCTTAAAGCAGCATTATTTATAATAGTCCCAAACTGGAAAAATGTCATGTCCATCAGTAATAGAAGCAATAAATATATTGGAATATCGTCACACAATAAAATATAACATAATCATGAGCAATTAGTGATAAGTTACAACTGTACAAGACAATATGGATGAACTCTCAAACACAAAATTGAGTGAAAGAAGCCAGAGGAAAACCAGAGTAAACAAGAGTACATACTTTAGTCTTACAAACATGTATATGTATATACACACAGACCCACAGTATAAAGAGGTATTATAAATTTCTTATATACATATACATTTATATAAAGTAAAAAATTAAATTAACTAATTAATTATAAAATTAATCTATGCTATTAAAAGCCAAGACAGTGGAGTAGGTGAAAATTCATGAAGCTGTACATTTTGATTTGTGCATTTTTCTGTATACAATATGAATCAATAACATTAAAAGTTTTATTTCTGATATTCAGTTTACTAATCAATGACATATTAACAATATGATCAAACAAATGAAATATTAAAAATGAAATCTGCTTGAAAATATGCATATGACTGAGAGTAATCAGTACATATTTGAATCTGACTCTAATTTCTTACAATATTCAGCCTATCATCTCAGAATTGTCAGAATAATTCTTAATCATCTAATCAAATCACCTTTTCCACAACACTTTCTCAGATATAAAATAAATTTCCTGAGGTTAGCACTAAGACTCCCCATCACTTCTCTGCCTTGCCTCCCATTTTATGCATCCCAATTATAACTTTGCAATAACTTTTCCCATCAAAATACCTTTCACCAATTTCATTCTTCTTTGATAATCCTAGTACAGCAATTTTTTAATAACGCAATGAGTCACTATTTTTTGGATCACATAAATATATCTCTATAATATTTGAACACTCAAAATTTATTACAAATGTATAATTGTCTATTTTTATTTGCATATGCTTAATGTATACAGAATTACTGGGTCTTAGATAGCTAGAATTGTACTTCTTTGTGTATTATTCCATAATATCTGATGCACTATTGTGCTTATAGAAGATGTTAATAATCAATAGTATTCAAAAGATTTGCAAATGTCTGGGTCAAACTGTTTTCTGTAACCTCACTCACTCCAAAAAAAAAAAAAATCAGATATCTGTTGATTCATTTTTAGGAATATATGATATATACAGTGTTTATAAATCTGATCTTAAATGCTCAAGCTAACACTCTACCAAGCCTTCAGAATAGGTTTTAACCTAACCAAACTAAATATCTCAGGCACACACTATTCCTTTAGATGCCTCTTGTATGCAAGTCCTTTATCTTTTTTACCAATTTGATGACCTCACCTGATGCATTATGTCAAGAATAAGACGCAGAAAAGTTTATTATTTTCTTGCAAATATTTTTATTTGGGTTAAATAAAAGGCTTTTTTTCTGCCTTTTGTGGCATTATTCTGTTTTCACTCATCTGTTTAGTAGAAAATTAATAAATATAAAGGACTGGAAGATACAACAAAAGATATTTTGCTCTATACGTGTGTAAGGTTTGTGGTGGTCTCTGCTGTGGTCACTAAACTAAGAACTATATTTCCCAGAATCTCTTTCCCTGAGAATCCTAATTAGAGCTAGCCAAAAGAAAACTTGAGCAGGATTTGGAAGGAGTGTTTACCAGCAGCCTATAATCTTTGAAGGTATTATTATGGTCAGATTCAGGAACAGTCAAATACAGTTTCATAGATGATTCCAGTTCATCCTCACTCTTCTCCACTCTGTATCCTGATCTTATTCCCACTGACTGGCTCTCATGATCAACAGTGGTTCTAGGTCCATCACCAGTTGTTTAGCTGTAGATCCACAGAGGCAGTAGCTACACAAAGTCAAGATTTCCCTGATGTCTCCAATCATGATCTACTTCAGCAGCTGGACATGTTAGACTTCTCAGGTAGACTGGCAGGTGACTCCTACTCTGATCCTCCAATTCCTCCTTTTGGATATTCACTTTCCCAAAGATTCCCTCCATTGTATGGGGTCTAATTTCTATACTCCTATCCCATAATATCCACAGTGATTCTGCTCCTCTGACTAAATCAAACACAATCCTCATAAAATGTGATGCTTTTCTACTTGAAGAAGTAGAGATGGAAGGTTTCCACCATTTGATTATTGGCATAAACAGTTATAATTCATTTGTGAACTCACAGATGATTATAGAGGTGAGGTGCTTACAAGATTAGCCAATCTTATATTAAAGACAGCCAAGTTACCAGAAAAGATGTTGAAGAGTTGTCATCTATTTCTATAGCATTGTTGGAATAGTTATATATAAAAATAAAAATATTCAATAATATAGAAAGTCCTATTGTTAGAGAGCATGTCAGTGTTGTTAATCCATGTAAATGAATTTGTCCATTCATAAATGTGATAGGGATAAAGAAGGCATATGTAGAGTATATTTAGTATAGACCGTCTTCCAATTATTCACCAAGACCACTGCTAAACTGTTTGAATTTGAAACATTTTTAGACTCCACTTCTGGTGTGTAAGTTTAGCCTTAGAACTAAGGATCCAAGTATTAGGGAATAGAGAGTGTTTCCCGGCTACAGAGAGAGGGAGAAATCTTTTCTTTCTCAACTTTAAAATGATTCTACCTTGGGAAGATGCGTATTGCTAAGAAACTGCCAGAAATCATTATTTTCCATCTATTTCGCTAATAAGGTCAAGCTCATTGTCTCAACAGATATTTTTTTAATATAAATTCTTAAACCAGGAAAAACTTTCATTGAAAACATTACCAACATTTCTCTTAAAATTAAATATATAAATATCTGTGTTTTTTTCACCCAAACTGTCAAATCTTTAAAAATATGAACTCCTTGATTCTTTAAATTTGGGTAATTTGAGTTTCATACTTAGGAAGTTCTATACATTATCAAATAGTATATACTCTGTTGTGTATCAGTGGCAGGATGCTTCTGCTTAAAAAATCAGATACTGAAATTGTTCATTGCCAGGTTCATATTATATTATAATAAATATGTTAAATTTCTCAGTAAAGTTTTTAGACATAATTCAAGAAGTAAGAAAATTAATCACTGATACTTTTGTAAAATATTATTTAATAGAAAAGTAAAGAAATTATAGTAATCTTATCTGTAGCAGAGCATATGGCAGTTAGAATTTGAAAATAATTAAATATTGTTTAATATTTTATGGACACTATGAATTGGATAGAATTTCAAAGGATACAAAAGCCAAAATTTTACCCCAGGAAGGATTAATGTTAGACACAAGATAAAACTAAAATCTTGATTGTCACTACTATGAATAAATTGAAGTTGAAAAGGTTATGAAACTCTATTATTTGAAAATATATGAGGACTTGCTCTGTGTGGTAAACTGGTTGGTGTTCTGTCAGAAACAAAAATGGATGAAGATGGGTTATGTTTTTCCTTCAAATGCTTTCCTGTATAAAATCTAGCATTTTAAATTTCTATATTTTAGATTTTACCAGTAAAATGAAATAGGTGTAGTGAAAAGAGAATCGGAAGGTCTGACATGTAAGAAAAAAAGCTGAAAACCCCCTGAAAATCAGTGACTCATCTGAACCATTAGAGAACTGATGTCGGTAAGGCAAACTGCAATCACAAAATTTGGAGTGAAAGATTAATATGGAATATCACAGCTAAGATCAGCTTATGTAAATTGTGTGGTGCTACCGCCGTAACAGATGGGAACACAGACAAGTTGCTAAGGGGTGATGGGGAATGGTTGGAAGAAACCTCTTGGAATTAACAAATAATTACAGCATGATTGCAGGAAACAAGGTTAATATTAAAAAGTCTATTGCTTTCTTAATTGTCAAAAATAAAAAATTGAAGTTTGAAATTAATAATACAATGTCATTTATATTCATACTAAAAGGTTAAACAGGTAGGCCAAAATCAAACAAAATATTTACAGGACCTACGTAAGGAAAATTACAAAACTAATGAAAAAGTCAAAGATCTAAATAAATAGATATTCCATATTCATGAAAGGCCATCTAAATAAAAATCCCAGGAAGATATTTGATGGGTAACAACAAACTGGTCCTGAAGTTTATCTGGAAAGGCAAAAAAAGTCCAGAATAGTCAACACAGTGCTGAAGAAGAACAAAACCGGAGGACTATCACTGGCTAACATTAAAAGTTGTTATGAAAGCATAGTAATCAAGAGAATGTGCTATTGGTGAAAGAATAGGCAAACAGATCAATGGAACAGACTAGAGAGCCCAGAAATAAACCCACATAAATATAGTTAACTGATCTTTGACAAAGGAGCAAATACAATCAAATAGAGAAAAGATAGTCTTCCAAGAAATGGTGTTAAAACAATTGGACATCTATATGCAAAAATTCATTCAAAATGGATCATAGAAATAAATGAAAAGGTGAAAGTGTAAAAAAACTTGTAAAAGATAACATAGCTTATCCTTTAGTGATCATGGTTTTTCAGATGAGTTTTTAGATATAACACCAAAAGTATGATTCATGAGGAACAAATAATTTTGACTTTATTTAAATTGAAAACTTCTGCTGTGTGGATGACAGTAGACTGGGAGAAAATACTTGTAAAGCACCTAACTGAAAAAGGACTTGTATACAAAATGTACAAAGAACTCCTAAAACATAACAATAAGAAAATAATCCAATTTAAAAATGGGCAGAAGATTTGAACAGACACCTCAGCAAATATATATATATACACAGATATATATATATATATATATACATATATACACACAGATTTTAAATAAGGAAGTGAAAAGATGTTTATCATATGTCATTAAGGAATTGCAAATTAAAACAAATGAAATCCTACTACACACCTATTAGAATGGCTAAAATCCAAAAAAACTTGACAGCACAAAATGCTGACACGTATGAGAACAACAGGAACTCTCATTCTTTGCTGGTGGAACTGCAAAATTGTGCTGCCGCTTTGGAAGACAGGTTGTTAGTTTCTTACAAAGCTAAATATACTATTACCATACAATCCAGCAATCACACTTCTAGATATTTATCCAATTGCTTTTCATAGGTATTATCTAATACAATGGAATATTATTCTGTGATTAAAATAAATGAGTTATCAAGACATTAAAAGACATGGAGGAACCTTAAATGCATGCTTCTAAGTGAAAGAAGCCAGTCTGAAAACACTATATACTATATGATTCCAATTATATAATGCATATTTCTGGGAAAGCAAAAGTATGGCAACAGTAAAAGTATACATGGTTGCCAGGGGTTCAATAGGGGGATAGGGACGAATAGGTGAAACACAGGGGATTTTTAGGACAGTGAAACTATTCTCTATGACTCTGTAATTGTGGCTACATGATGGTGTGCATTTGTCAAAACTCATAACAGTGCACAATAAAGAGTGAACCTTAATGTAAACTATGGACTTACTTAATAGCAATGTGTCAATATTGTTACATTATAGTAATAAGTGATCAGAATAATGCAAGATGCTAATAACGGGAAACTGTGTTTGTATTTAGGTTGATGGGCTATATGGGAACTCTCTGTCCAATCTGTTCATTTTTTTTTTTTCTATATCTAAATCTGTTCCAAAAAAAGAGAGAGAATTGATGGTAGGAACCTGGACTAAAGTTATTGTTCTTCCACTTAATAGTCAAGTGATCCTGTTGAGAGAAAAATTACCATCTTTGTTTTGCTTTCTTATTCTGATCTGCAAAAATCTCTATCTTTGTAGCTAGATATATTTTCTCTAAGTGAGATATAATTTGGTTATCCTTTCCAGAAACAAGTACATTTTATTATACTTCTGTCTACACCTACTGCATTTGTATATCATAAGATAAATAAGTAAATATATTGTGCCACAAAAATGAGGCATTTCCTAAAGGAATTTATTATCCTTAAAGAATCTTCTCTCACATCTACTACAATTATGTTAATTTGTATATTAAGTCATATATATACAAATATATGTATGTTAAGTCATATGCAAATGTCCTTAACTACAAATGCAATTTTCATGCTGAAAGGAATCCTTGGGGGAATAATGAATCTAATAAAAGAACTGTATTTGAAGAACCCATTGTTTTCTGGAAAGACTTACTCCATTGACAGAAAACAATGAAGTGTGGTACATAAACAAGTAAAAAGCTTTTTAATTTAATTTAAGGTAGCATTATCCCCTCTCAATCATGCTTATTTTCCCCTTAGTTATTAACACAAACACATTAAAAATTTTATTAGCAGCCTCATTCCTGAAGGAAAGAAAAGAAGAGGAATAGGGAGAAAGGAAAGACTGTTCAATTGTGCTTGAGAGATGAAATTGTCAGAAATCTTGATTAGTGTGGGAGGAATGAATTATTAAATCATCCCACACTCTCCATTTTTAATCTCTACTATTCAATTTTGTACCCATAAATGTTATCATGCAATCACTTGTAAAGCACTAATTAGTATTTATGAACTGATTAATTTTATGCTTGACCTTTACTTAATTTCAGTTAGTGAATTATTTTCTTTGGGTTTACAAATAGTTTAGCAAAACTGATTTCTTTTGGTTCTGAAAATCTAATGTTTAATTAAAATAGTTTTATTTTTCCTGTGCTTATTTAAACCACATTTTATTGTAGGATAAAGTGTCTTCATTAATTATTTTGGAAGTAAGAATCATTGCTTTTTGATAATAATTCAATTTTAATATAGACTTCTTTTGAATGTTTCTTGCATAATTGATTAAGGTTTTAAAACTATAATTATGTCTTATACTATCATTTCAGCATAATTAGAAGGTAGAAAGTATTGTGATTATACAGAAGAGGAAATTAAAACACAGAAAGTTAAAATAATTTTCATAGAGTTAACCAACAATGGAACATGAAAAACAGTTCATATGTCCTGTATCTTGCTTACTATTATTCAAAAGTGGTACCTCAGGAAGCATTTATTACGTTCCTAAGTGTTTGCTGCAAGTCTGGCTATGACACAAAGGTACAGTTCATACTTGACATTATTTTCCACCATGTCCCTGCTTCACTCAAACAGAAGTACTTCTCTGTTTTATCTGTGGGTTCTATGTGTGCCAAGCCTTTGGTCTGAGCTCCTTCCATGAAAGAGTATAGAAAAAATATCTCAGTGGAAGAGATGCTTATTTAAAAGTTGAGACTTCTTGTGGGTGCTTTCTCCCTCCAACTCATTTGTCTACTGTTCTACCCTATACCTTCTGTCAACTCCCAAATATCCACCAGAAAAACTGGTTATCAAGCACAGCCAAGTTTATTAGACTTATTTCAGGGAAGAACACCACATTGACAGAATTGTGATCATGGTTCAGAAGGGGGAAACCAGGGAGAATATCTTGGGATTTTAGTGTCTGGGCTGGAATATTTTTAGACAGGTCTTTAGAGTCTGGGCTGAATGTGGGGAAGTGGTTTGGATTGGGCAAAGTTGATGATATACTAGCTTTGGTGGGCACATGGAGAAAAGGGTCTTGAAATGATTCTTAGTAAGTTTTGAGAAAGAAGCTGCTTAGTTGGTTCTCAGTCTTATCTTTCAAGAAAGGGTATTTTTTGAAGCAAGCAGCTAAGTTATTTTCAATTATTCTCAATATTTTTTAACAAAGTAGTGGAATGACTGGATTGTACAGTAAAGTTATGGTTAACATTTGAGAAATAACCTCTGTTTTCCAAAGTAGGTGTACCAATTTACATTCCCAGTAGCAGTATATTCCAGTATATTCTTCTACATCCTTAGCAACACTTGATATTATCAGTCTTTTTTAAATTTTTTCCATTCAATTGGGTATACAGTAGTGTGTCATTGTAGTTTTAATTTGTGATTCTCTGATGACAAATAATGTTGAGAACCTTTTCATGCTTATTGGTCATTCCTATATCATTTTTTGTGAATTCACAATTTAAATCTTTGCCTATTTGTTATTTAGGTGGCTTGTTATATACAATTTCAGTTGTAATATACTCAAAACCATGTCTGTTGTATGATAAGTGTATAGTAAATATTTTCTCCCAGTCGGTGTACTATCTTTTAATTCTCTTAATATTGTCATTTACAGGCCAAGTTTTAAATTTTAATTCCAATTTACCAATTTTTCTTTTGTATTTTGTACTTTTTGTGTCCTACCTAGGAATTCTATACCTAGCACAAGGTTGCAAAGATTCCTTCCTGTGTTTTCTTCTACGTGGATATCAGTTGCTCCAGCACCATTTATTGAAAAGACTTTTTTCCCCATTAAATTGCCTTGGCATCATTGTTAAAAGCCACTAAAACTTATAAATATGGGTCTTTTCCTGAACTCTTTATTATATTTCAATTATTTTTGGTCTTCTTTATACCAGTATCACACTGTCTTGATTACTGTAGCTATATAGAGAGCAAGTATTCAGGTCAAGCATGTAAGTGCTCCAACTATGTTCTCCTTTTCCAAAACTGCTTTGGTTTTTCTCGATTGCATTTCCATATCAATGTTACATCATTTTTTTGATTTCTACAAAAATGTATTGGATTTTATTTAGTATCATTTGGGGTATATAGATACATTTGTTTCAACTTTGTAAGTTGTATTTTTAAAGGAAATTGTCCATTTTATCTATCTAATATATCTAACTTTTGGCTTAAAGTTGTTCATGATATTCTCTTATGTTTTCAATGTCTGGAGGTTCTCTAGTGTAACCTCTCTTTCTTGATACTGCTAATTTATGTTCTCTCTCTCTAACTCTGTGTCTCTCTTCCCACTAGATCACTTTAAACAGAGGTTTATCAACTGTAGTAATCTGTTCAAATAACCTTTGGCTTTATTATTATCTCTGTTTTCTCCTTTATTGTATTCTGCTATTATCGTTACTATAACTTTCTGTTTATTTAGGTGTACTCTTTTTTCTAGCATCTTAATGTAATACTTTAGACTTCTTTTAGAATAGTTTTTTTTTTTCTCATATAACCATTTAAAGTTTTAAATTTGACTCTGTAAGTCCCACTTTGAATATGTTGTATTTTCATTATCATTCAGTTTGAAATATTTTCCAAGGTCCTTTGTGATTTTTTCTTTGACCCATGGAAATTTAGATATATGTTGCTTAATTTCTAAGTATTTAGGAATTTCCTGATTCCTTAGTGTTATTGATTTTCAACTTAATTCCACTTGGGTCAATTAGTATACTCTGTAGGATTTTAGTCTTTTAAATTTATTGAAGCCTGTTTGTTGCCCAGCTTATGAACTATTTTGGTGAATGTATTATGTTCATTTGGAAAGAATGTGCACGCTGCAGTTGTTCAATGAAATTTTCCAAAATATAAATTTAGTCAAAGTGGCTGACAGTGCTGAGATTATCCATTTCTTTCCTGAGGTTTTGTCTAATGCTCCATCAATTGCTGAGAAAAGCCTGGTAAAATTGCCTACAATAATGGGAAGATTTTATATTTTGTCTTTTAATTCATGAAGTTAATTTTAGCTTCATGTATTTGAAGTCTTTGTCATTAGACACATACACATTCATAGTTTTTAAGACTGATGAGTTGACACTGTTATTATAAAATATCCTTCTTTATCTCTGGTAATATTCTTGTCTTCTTGTCAACTTTGTCTGATGTTTATATACCCAATCAATCTTTCTTACACTACTATTTTCAAGGTATATCTTTTTTATTAATCATTTATTTTTAATCTACTTTGGTTTTTATATTTTAAGTAAATGTAAATAGCATACAATTAGGTCTTATTTATTCCTTCTGACCATCTTTCTTTTCATTGGAATGATAATTCTTTCACATTTAATATAATTGCTGATATGGTTCTATTTATACCTAACATTTTATTAATTACTTCTTGTTTGTCACCTCTCTTTTCCTTTTCTCAATTCTTTTGGATTATGTGATATTTTAAAAAAAAGTCTATTTTGATTTATCTACTGGATTTTAGCTATACAACTGAGCATGAGTTTAACTGGTTGCTTTAGGGATTATAATATGAATTCTTTAATTTTCACAGTTTATTTAGTGTTAATATTGTAACACTTCATGTAAAATATGTTCCAATATTAACTCTAAATAGCTAAAAAAAAACAAACAAACAAAATTATAAATAGCCTAAAAATCCTTTAAGGTATAATTATCAAAAGTATCACATCTACATATATAAATATTCCACCCAAAGTAATTTATGAAGTTAAAGTTATTCACATTTTTTATTTTATTTGTTTTTTCTTTGTTCCTGACGATCTGATTTTCCATCACAGTCTGCAGTATCTTTGCCATTTCTTGTAGTGTGGGTCTGTTGGAAACAAATTCTGTTTGCTTGCTTTTTTGGCATTTAAATATGTTTTTATTTTGCCATTATTCTTGAACAGTATATCCCTTGGATATATAATTCTGGGTTGACAATTTTCTTTTTTTTTAAAAACACGTTAGACAAGTTTAAAGGTGATTTTCTATTGTCTTCTGATCTCCATAGTTCCTGAAGCACAGTCCACACTCATTCAATCCATTGTTCCCATCTTCATTACCTAATGTTGCATAAAAACCATCCCAAAACTTAATGGCTTGACACCAACAGCATTTATTTTTGTCATGAATTTGAAATCTCTGTGGGGTTGGCAAGTATAAGCTCATCTTTGTTCCACTTGGTGTAAGCTGGCATGGCTTAAATGCTGGGGTTGAAGTGTTCTGAAGGTTCACTCATTAAATGTACCTGCTCTCGAAGGAAGCCTTGAACTGCTAGGAGCTGGAAGTGCTTGAGCATTGGACATCCTCTCTAACTCTATTTGGTCTTTCCACATGATCTCTCCAGCAAGGCTGCTGCAGGGTAGCCAGAGTTCTTACATATCAGCACAGGTCTCCCAAGGCATATGTCCACAGGGAAAGAGCTAGGGAGATATTACATTGCCTTTTCTGAGCTATCTTCAAAAGTTACACAGCATCATTTCTGCTGCCTTCTGTCAGTGGAGGCAATATAAAGTTTGGATCATTTTTTTTTTATGGTACTATCAACTACACTCCATGGTTTAACTTAGGGTTCACTGTTGGTGTTGTGCAGTTCCATGGATTTTTTTTAAATGTATTCTAGCACCATATATACATCCTTACCAGTTTTATTTCAATCTCTATACTCTCTTCTGTAGATTAAGAAATTTCCGTAAAATTTATCTTCAATTTTACAGGCTCTTTCAATTCATTCTTCTAAAAAGTCTGTGAATTTTTTTCACATACTGCATTTTTAATTTCCATTTGATTCTTTTTACAGTTTCTGCTTATCATCTGAAATTCCAAAACCTTTCATTTATTACAAGAATATTTTCCTTTACCTCAATGTTCATAATTATAATAGTTGTTTTAAGTTCCTTGTGTGATAATTCCACATCTCAGACATCTTACCATATTGGACTCCTTTCATTATCTCTTCCCATGAGAATGGCTTGCATTTCCCTAGAGCTTCATGTGTTGAGTGATTTTGGATAATATCCAGACATTTTCTATGTTGTGTGGTGGAGACTCTGGATTCCGTTATATTTCTCTGAAGAGAGTTGTTTTTGTTTAGCAGGAAATTAACATTTTTAGTCTCAGATTGCAAACTCTATATCCCATATGATGGGAAATAACTCATCTCAGTTCCGTTCATTTAGCCTTAGCTGTAGGCTGTGTTTAGTCTGACTCATACGTGCATATTTCAGAGAACAACAAGAGCTATGGAAAGGAGGCTCCCTTTTTCTGGTTGTCTCCTTTTCAGGATCCCCCTCACTCACTTCCCAGTGACTATGGTTGCCTCAGTCTTTGTTCTGTGGTCCTTTAGGCCAGAAATATAAAAAGGTTTCTTTTGGAGCTTTATTGCCCAACACAACAATTGCAACTTGTCTTTAGGCTAAAACCATATAAAACTCACCTGGGCTGAAATTTATCCCAGGATTTAATTCCTCTCCCAAACCTCCCTACTTCTGTTCACTATTCAAACTAGAACCTTCAGAGAAAAATGTATACTTTTCTTCAGTGCTTTTGCAATGTTCCATATGGCAGGATTATTTTGACACACATGAAGTATAACTTCAATTATGTATAATTTTAAATGTACCATACATTTCCTTTGATGGGGTCAAACAAAACAGAATTTATCAGATTTCTGGTGCTTAAATCTATTTCTAAACAGAAATGAAATGTTGATCTTGAAAAAGTTAATATAAAATCATAATATGTCACCAAAATTAAGCCATCAAAGACAAACTTGTTAACGGAGAATACAATTTTAGTCTTTGAACAAGAAAACTTGGCATGCCCTGAAATCTTACAGTCCTTAAAGTACTTGATGTTTTCATAAATGTGACAATTCTAAAATTTATATAGCATTAATAATAATGGCTCTGGTAAACTTTTCTAAACATCAATAATTTAAAAAATCAGCCATGCTAAAGGAAGGCTGAATTAACTTTCTATATGTCATATGAAGATGTGATCAGAAAGCATTAAGATAGAAATAGTAAGAAATATATTAGATGCCCCAAACCTCCTTCTGTGCCTTGCTGGGAGGAATGGCCCCCGCCTCCTCTGCCGTCTCTTCCTGCACATAGCTGTACCCTGGTAGTTAAACCTGCCCGCCTCTCTGGCATACAGCAGGGTCTGGCAGAAGCCAGGTGGCAAGGAGAAAAAAAAAAAAAAAGAAATATATTAGAACATGATAGCAAATTAATAAAGAATGACATTATGAATTTTGTAATGATCATGGAGTATTTCAACATCATAAAATTACGTTTTGTGATTTGTTATCTAATATATATTTATGAAACAATTATATATTCTAATTATCAATTGTTTTCCAAGAATGTACATTTCAAGACACACATAACCTGGGTTTTCCCATTCCCATGTTGTCTAGTTTGTAATATTTCTGGGGAAGCATGCTTGTACCTGAAGTCTTGTCCCTTCATGGGGTTTCAACCATGGATCAACTTCAGGTTTCTGTCTTTGTCTATGAACAAATATACCTGAGGCAAATAATTGCAAAGTGCCTGGGATGAGGGAGAGGAATAAAGGAAAACTAAACCCAAATTAATATCTCAACAACTTATTCTGTCATACTTGATTTTTGAATTTGACTTTTCTTGTACTATTGCCTGTACTAACTCCCCATAATCTGTTTTTGTCATCAGATCTTTAGTATATTCTACCTCATCTGCTGGATGTCCTCCCATGTAATTAATTTGACCAGCTGTTTTACCTTTAAATGAAACTGTGAATGCACTTCCAATTTCTCTCCCCATCTTCCTACCTTGCTCTGATTTCCTTTATGTGTATATTCAAGTACAGGACTAGATTCCTGCTGGGTTCCTGACATTAGTTTATTTCAATCCCAGCTCCCAAGGCCTCCCTTAGATCCAGTCTGGTGCTTAGCAATCCTTTCCTCCCTCTAAGCGGTAATTTATGTGGTTCATCAGATCACCTTGTCACTTTTCCACCTTGAGTTGTGCCACTGTAGATGCTTGGAAGGTTTAGCCACTGTGGTTGCTGCCTTCATGGGCCTTCACAACTTTCCATATAAGTGAAGAAAATACAATGATAGGGAATGTGAATATAGGAAATGAGAGAGTTGTGTGAAACTCTAGCTCATAAGTGTGTTCTGCCATTTGGAGAATCATTGTTGCATGTTTGTTGTCCTTGAGTTGAAAATCTTAACAACGCAGATTTCAGTAGATTAAAGAAATTATCCAAAGATTAGAGAAATTAAACCAGCCTAGAATTCATTCTTATCCTTGTTGAGATGCATAATAAAAGGTGACTCTCCTAAATTGCTATTCTTCCAGAAACCACTTTCATATCTATTTTGCCATGAAAAAATGATAATTTCTGTCCATTTATCATCAAGATAGGAATGACTTGTACCTTTTCTAAATTTTTGGTGCTTGTATCTCATCTTGGATTTATTTTTAGCTTTCTGTCTACAACACTTCTTTAATACCCTTCTATGCTATTTTTCTCAGGATTTTTTTTTTTTCAAATACTTTTTTAGTTCTCAGTAACTTTTCTTATTTTCCCTTTGAAATTTTACCCTTTATAAGATTATCCTACCTCCCTTGTAAGGCATGAAAATTCATGGTGGGAAAGGATTACTTTATCTGTAGTAGATTTGTCAGATTTATTGTATTCCCAGTAAATGGCAATGAACTAGGGAAAACAGTTTCACACATCTCCAAGTTCTAAGTGTGAATATTAAAATTTACACTTAAATATTTACCAAGCTTTCTATGTTCCAGGCTCTGTTAAATTGCTCCAAGTAACATAAACAATTATCAGAACATCTTATTTTGAGGTTGTTACAATTTAGTTGGAGATAAGATAATTTAAACACGTGAAATAACAATATTTGAAAAAACACTAAAAAGAATGTTAGACAAAATGGCATAGAAATTATTTTCTCCTCAATTTTTTAGTTTAGAAGTGAAATAACAATAGTAACAACAACAACAAAATTATAGCTCAGTTCCTTTGGTAATTGCAGAAATATAAAACTCTATAAAACCATTGCAGGGATGGCTAATAAAATTCTCCTTGCATTTCAGACAGATAGCTATAACTCAAGGCACTGAATAGTGTGATGGTTTGAAGCTGTAGGTACCCCAAAAAGATCATGTTCTTAAAGTTAATCCATTCCTGTGGGTGTAGACCTACTGTGGGTTGAACCTTTTGATTAGGTTATTTCAGTTGAGGCCTGCCCCAGGAGGGTCTTAATCCTCTTACTGGAGTCCTTTATAAGAGGATGAAATTCAGAGTGAAAAGACATGGAGGAAGAAAGGGAAATGTACAGAAGGCACAGAGAGAAAACCACAGAAACAGAGAAGAAGCCACTAAAGCCAGAAGCTGGAAGCAATGAAACTTGGAAGAGAGGGAGAGACCAGCAGATGCCACCATGTGCCTTGCCATGTAGCAGAGGAGTCCCAGATCACTGGCAGCCTTTCTTCAGGAAAACACTACTCCTGACACTTTGAAGTTCGTATCTTATTCTATGAATTCACTGATATTACCCATATTATTCCAAAATGTACTGCTATATAAATTATACATAAATAGACCCTGTAACAATTAGTCTTAGGCAATTCAGT
Source organism: Choloepus didactylus (assembly GCF_015220235.1). Lineage (NCBI taxonomy): Eukaryota > Metazoa > Chordata > Mammalia > Pilosa > Megalonychidae > Choloepus > Choloepus didactylus. The sequence continues at coordinate 150,814,284 of NC_051307.1, read as the reverse complement.
AGCAGATGGGTTATGCCCTGGCTCCTCTATGTTTGACAGCTGAGCCCAGTGGTTGAAAGTAAACTCTACAACTTGGCAGGTGGACTTGCTGCCCTCCTGCCTATGTGGGACATGACTCCCAGGGGTGTAAATCTCCCTGGCAATGGATGTGGGACATGACTCCTGGAGATGAGTCTGGACCTGGCAATCTGGGATTGAGAAAGCCTTCTGGACCAAAAGTGGAAAGAGAAATAAAGCAAAATAAGTTTTCATGGCAGAGATATTTCAGATGGAGTCAAGAGGTCATTCTGGAGGTTATTCTTATGCATTATATAGATACCCCTTTTTCGTTTTTAGTGTATTAGGATAGCTAGAAGAAAGTACCTGAAACTGTTGAACTGCAATCCAGTAGCTTGATTTGAATATGATTATATAACTATATAGCTTATATGGTGTGACTGTGTAATTGTGAAAACCTTGTTGCTGACACTCCCTTTATCCAGTGTATGGACAGATGAGTAGAAAAATGGGGACCAAAAAAACCCAAATGAATAACAGGGGGTGCTGGGGGGAATGTGATGCTTGGTTTTGGGTGTTCTTTATTACTTTTATTTTTATTATTTTTTTTTTGAGTAATGAAAATGTTAAAAAATTGATTGTGGTGATAAATGCACAACTCTATGATGATACTATGAACAATTGTTTGTGCACTGTGGATGATTGTATGGTATGTGGATATATCTCAATAAAATTGCAGGAAAAAAAGCTATATTTGGAAACTAAGGACTCTTTCACTATTATTGTTTAGCAGAGGCTCAGCCTACAGCTGGGGTTGGTGTGGGGAATGTTTCTGTAAAACCCATCCGGAACATGTAGTTTTCCGTCCCAAGTTGCTCAGAAATGCTGTCAAATTGTATTGCATCATCTCCTATGTGTAGACAAAAAGGGACATGGTGCTATACAATACTTACAGTTTATTTGAATTTTATTATTTTAACTATAACATACTTTTCTTGCTTTATTATTTTTTTTCATTTAAATGGACAATAGCTTGTGCCAATAAACTGGGAGGGCACTACACTAGCCATGTTTTCTTTTTAAGAGATGCTCAAAACTCTCCAATGACTCATCTCACTGAGAGTAAAAAGCCAAATCTTTGCAACAATGGCCTATGAGGCGGCTCTGATCTGGCCATAATTACTTCTCTGACCTCGCCTTCTCCTTCCTCTGCTTCTAGCTTATACAACTTCAGTCTCCGTTCCTTGATATTCCTCAAATACACCAGAAATATTTCCATTTTAGAACATTTTTGTGGTAAGTCTCTTTCCATGTAATACACTTTTCCACATTTTTCTCATGGCTAATTCCCCTGCCTCCTCTAAGTCTTTGATCATTCATACTATCCAATCTATTTAAATTTGAAATTCACCCATCAAACTCCCTTTACCTGCTCTATTTTCTTTCATAGTTCTTATCACCTTTTAACATATTAAATTTATTTTTTGTTGATTTCCTTGCTTATTTTCTGTCTCTCTTGCTACAATCTAAGCACCTAGATTAATACCTGGTATATAGTGTATTAATATATAGTAGGTATTCAATAAATATTTGTTAAAACATTTTTTTAAAATGCTGGAGGGGATTTCTTACAGTTACTTTTCCAGGGCTCTCTAATTATTACAAATCCTACTGCAGGCAGAGGGTGTCCCCTTGAACTAGTGATTTCTTTATAGGCAAGGCTGAGATTCCATGTTTAATACAATGGATACAAATGTTTTCCTCCATTTATGGTCCACTTTCTTTGTCCTCATTTAAGACACCATGAACTTACGCTCTTTCTTCTCTATCACTCCACTTTTGGACATATGAAAAGTCTTCGCAATATGATACCTATATTAGAAAGGGTTTTAATTTAAAACTCATACTAGCTATAGAAAAATTGGTTATTAGTTGGATCCTGGGATAATTCGTGCATGAAAGATCAGGAATGAACCAGGAAGCCCAGAGGCCTAGGGACAGCCTACTGCCAGCCCAGCCTCTTTTTACTTCTTTTCTCTTTTTTTTTTGAGTATCATCTTCAATTGTTCAAGTTGTCACACTTTGTGTTCATGTACGTATAGGTCTATAAATATAGAATATTTAGAAAAATCCCAGGAAAATATCTGATCTCATGGCAAACATTGATCCAGAACAGAAGGACACAATGATAGCAGGGACTCAACTATTTACAGGCCCTTTGACAAGTATTTAGAATGCTGTTGGATTGAAGTCCCCCTCATTGCTGGGGAGGGGAGAAGCTGTTCCCACAAACAAAATGAGGCATTATTGCCAGAAGAAGGGGTGAAAGATGTTGGGCAGATAAAAACAACAGATATATATTACAATAGTTGATAATAGATGTCAAATTTTAATGTTTGTAAATATTTCTAGAGATACCAGGAGCGAGGCACATTAAATTACTTTAATTTGGAATCTCTTTTATAATAACCTGTGTCTGAAATAACTTGAATTCCTTTCAATCAAGAGAAAGATTTAAAATGATTATCTTATTTTAATTTCCCCAAATCCTGTCTTAACATAAAAGCCTAGGTGGAACCAGAATGACTCCCAGTGAGAACAAAACTTATTGAGTTATTCTACTTTTAAACTCCAAAAATTACTCTGGAAATAGTCCTGAATAAAATTCCCTAATCCTCCAATGGATGCTCCAAACAGGACAATTATAACACCCCCTGAGGCTACTAACAACCAAATACTTTTAAGCAGTTGAGTATCTCGGTCTCCTGTACATTTTTCCAATGGAAAATGATCAGCTAGCTGGGTTGCTATAATACTCCTCTCTTCACATAGAGATCCTCCTCATTAAAGTCAGTCTTTCCCAGTTGAAATCATATTGGAAGGAAATTAACTGATGATTTGTTCTTTCCCAGTCAATGTCCCTTGCTGATCAATGTATACATATGTAGTGCAAGAGACTCCAAAGTTATTTAACTTAACATAAGACACATACATGGCATTTCTGATCTACTCCCTTTATTTCACCAGATGAATGTACTTGGCAGGCTCAATGAATTATTTTCTCAAATGGCTATTTTCCAATTTGAAATAAATGGATGCTGGTTGGTGGCAGAGACTTGTGAAGAGGCTACTAAACAAATCACTGCAGGATATGATGAACACTGTTAACAGGGCATAGGTCTGATAGAAATGAAAAGGACAATAAAGTCTAATATTTTATAAAGTGATATGGAGATTTCTACACAATCTTACAATGTCAAAGAGCATCTCATAAAGCACATATATGGATATGAAGGAAGGATTTAGGAGTTAAAGAGTTTCTACAGCGGAGGCAATTAAAATATAAAATCTTAGTATCTTTCAATAGATTCCTAGATAGTCCACCTACCTCATCAATCAATATTGAGAACAGAGTCCTTCAATCATAAGCGTGAATGACCAACCAAGAAAGACCAGAGAGATGAAAAGCGATACCACAAAAAACCAGTGACAAAGATGAAGAGATGAAAAACTGAACCCAAAGGAACTGGAATATCACTAGGTTATCAAGTGTGAGAGTAACCAGATCTCATTTGGAAACTACCCACAGGTTTTTTTCTGTCAAATTTATAGAGGAGATATTGTTACAGGGCTGCGGAAAATGGTTCAAGGCATCTGAGAGAAATGGGGTGTAATGTAAGAGGAGAAAAGAGAAAAGAAAAAAAAAAGACAATCCTGACCTGACAACTTGAAGCTGCCTAGAAAGCAACTGGTCCAAATTAGATGAGGACTTACTTGGAATTCAAGAAAAATTTCTTTAAAAATTCAGTTTTTTATATCAAACATATTATTAAGATGCTGGAGAGGCTTAAGCATCAAGCACAGATAGCTATTAAGAAAGTACACAAAGAAAGAAACAAGCAAGCAAACATATTAATGAAGAATATATAAAATAAATAAATCCAATATGCTTCCTCCTCCCTCCTTTCTTTCAAAGTTAAGACATGCTATCTAAAAATATATGGGTAAAGGAAAAGAAGTTTAAGCACATCATATACAAATATAAGGGTTATAAATAGAAAAAATAATATAAATTATATTTACATATATGTGCATATACACATATATATTTAAATAGAAAAGATTTGGAGAGCTAAAAAGATGGTGTTGTAATAAGGTAAAGACTTCAACTTTTGTGGGGGAGATATATCCTATTTAATATTGAAAAATTAATAAATAGTTGTATGCATGTAACATTTATAGTCATCAAGATAATTATCCAAATACCTAAGGTCATATATGTTTCTAAACATCTCTGAATAGAAGGGAGCTAGCCATTCATTTTCATTTTATATCTTTCAGGACTAATTGATTTTTTTTATCAATCATATGCATTACTTTTATAATATGGATAATGCAAAATAAAGGTGTATTCATAAAGCATCATTGAGAATATGATGACTGTGTTGAGAAGAAAATTACCTAGCAAATAATTGCTTTTTGTTTTGCTCAAACTTATTACTACTGTCGCCACTGGCCTAATTCTTGTATTTTTTTAAGAGATTGTCATCACTCATTCCTCTGCTAAAGCACAAAGCATTTGTATAACAGCTTTTCTTGTATGACTGGTACAAGCTCCCAGTCACTATCCCTTTAATGATCTGTGAAGAAAACCTCTGTATGACAGATCACAATATATTCCTTTTCACATTAAAGTATTCACAGTAAAGAAAAATTCACCCATTCTGGTGAACCTAAAAAGTAGCTTTGGGATATTATGGATTTCTGTAAAATAAATGCATTGGGTATGTATTCCTAGAGGCCCAGGCAGAATTTTGCATCAACATTCAAGTGGAGATTTCACCACCACCCTTATTTCAACCTTCAGGACACATTTTTTTTCTCTGTGATAAGGGCTAAGCCTAGGCTAAACCAGCCAGCTTCCATTTTTCCCAGGAGATAAAAGAAAGAGGGAGTAAATTGCAGCTGGTCTGCTTCCTACATCAAAGAGTGAATAGGGGGAGTTTTTTAAAGAATATTGTTATGATTATCTCTCTTTGGGAAAAAGAGAAGTAGGGCTGGTGAGGAAATGTTTGGCTTGTAAAGCTGTCTCTTTAGAGTGAAAGAAGTAGATAAGATAAAATTGTATATTATTAGCATTTATTTCCTTCCTGTATTTCAGGGTTGACTTCATAAGAGGGTTGAACTAACAACAGCAATAAAGCCCCCTGTTTCTAATTAGATGAACATAGAAATGATAAAACCAATTAGGATTGCTGAAATAAGAACCAGAGGGGGATGTAGTCATGTGTGTGACTACCAATTAGGATTGCTGAAATAAGAACCAGAGGGGGATGTAGTCATGTGTGTGAACTGCCATTGGTGGTAGACTTGTATGAATGGAGCCTTGGTAACAGATTGACTGCTGCAACATACATCCTATTTATCTAAGTCATGCTGACTCCGGTAACAAATTGGTTTCTCCCTCAAAAGAGCTACTGAAATAGGGGCTCTGCAGTGGGTAAGCCATTGTTAAAGGGAAGTCACCACCTATCTTCATTCATTTCATTGATGCACATTTGGGTTGTGAAAGCATACTTTTTGTTTGTTTGCTTGGCAGTGGGAGTTAGAAGAGTGAGGGGTTAATTCCACTGTTTTATTGTTTGTACATTCCACTTCAGATAGTCAACTGTTTTAACATCTTGGGTGTAATGAGTGCTCAATTTGATCATGTCAAGTGGACTCAGAGAATTTTAGGTTAGGTGGCCATTCTTCTTGCTATCTGAGGGACTGTTCCAAAGTATGTTGGGGAATCAGATTCTCTTTGCAATAGCAGAGAGAATGGTATTAGTTGCATTAAGGATGGATACTTTTTGTGGTGATAGCAAATTGGTTACTGATTTCCTTGAAAAGAATGAGACAGAGGTGACCCAGAGGTGGCAAAACTACAATGTATAATCAGCACATACTTGAAAAGTAATTATTTTGCATTCATCAACTACTGTGCCAGAGGCTTTTAATAAATGATTTCTATATGTAATCACCTTATAAAATAGATATTATTCCTCTTTTATACAAGATAGGAAACTGAGGCTCAGCAAATAGAAGTAATGAACTTAAAGTGACACAGCGACTTAGTACCAGATATATGACACACATCCAGGCTGCCTGACACTAAAAGCCCCTTTTCTTCTTACTGTATTGTTTTTGATAACAGCTAATATGCATTTTGACAATGGTCTTTTTAAAAGACCTTTAGTTGTTTTTTGTTGTTGCTGTTGCTCCCCTTGAACTTGTAGTACCGTCAACTGATCTGGCTGATGAAAATTCAGTATGTGAGGTGACTTGGAGTTGGTAAATTTCAAGCTTTAAATCCAAGCATTCCATTAATACTAGTTCCAGATGACAATTAACATCCCCCTTCTCTGCCTACTTGCTTCTCTTATATTGAAAGCAAGTCAATGGTATGATGATAATGAATCTTAGGGAACTCAATTTGAATTTTCAGTGCTAAGTTGAATTTATGTCAAAAAGAAGTTCAAATAATATTATCTATGGTATGAATAATGTATTATTACAGTTGAAATAGTTTGTTGTTTGGTGGTCATTGTCATCATTTAGAAAAATTATAACCTCATCCTGATGATATATTTTAATAAAACTCTTTTGAACTATTTTATTAATTGTATATGAACTCATTTACAGAGACAACATTTAAAAATTGTTGTTTATTGTGTACTGAACTTGTATCCTGTAATGGTAAATTGAGTAGAAAAATATGTAGTCTACATTTCATCCTAAGAATTGAAATATTAAATTATCCATAGTTTGGGAAGAAATTAAGAGACATATTTTCTTTTAGTAAAAGGTATTCTATATTCAAATTACATTCTTTTTCATTGTCATATTTAGAAAATAGAATTTCGATGAAATTCTCCATACATTTATATAGAACAATTTCAGCAAAATATGATCATATTAGTATGTATAAATCTGACATTCAATATACTTTGTACTCCATTTCCATTGTATATGAAGACTATTCTGTTAAAATAAAAACTAAAATCAGTTATGGAAAAATGTCTCAATTGTTGCATGAAAATAATTTAGTTTTATAAGGAAAAATACACAAGTAGATTAAACATCCAAAAGGAAAATAAAAGATTAAATCATAATGGTTTATAGATTTTTTTTTACTTTTTAAAAACTTGATTTAAAAGATTTGTATCATTAATATTTATAACCATATTTTAGTTTTAAAAAATTACCACAGTATTTGAAAAAGAACTGCTCCAATTGCCAATAAACCATATCTAAAATCTTATTCTAGAATTTTTTGAAGTTCACAGACAGTATCATCTAAAATGTAGTACTAAAACTACAATAGTATAACTTCTTGAAGATTCATTTCTAAAAATGTATTTTATCATCAAAGTATTCATTCAATGACAATTATAAAGTATGAGATACTATATAAATGACCCTCAGATGGTTACATACTGGAAAGCTATAGGTAATTGCCAATAATAAAAATTGCTATTTGTGCAAATTATATGAGTTAAGTTTTCAAAGATATATGTGAATACATACTAAAGAAATCACTATTCTTAAGTGAGTTAAGTGTAAGTGGCTTCTGTTTTATGAGGTATGAGGCCAGAGAATCAAACTACCATTTAATTTTGTTCTAGTGAGCCTATTGTCTTCATTTCTCTCCTTCTTGGGATACATTTTTCTCTGTATTCTTGAGGATTTATTCATGAACTCCCATTAGCATTAATAGGGGTTGTATAACTCCATCCCCTACACAGCTAGTGGTAAATGAAATCCCTCTGGCATAATTTTCTTGCATTTAAATGAGTCTTGAGCTTTATAAAATACAATTATGGTGCAGTGTTACTAATGTAAATACTGAATAGATGTGGAAAAGGGAATTAAAGGTGCCCTTTATAATGACACATGAGAGGTCACACTTTCTCAAATTGAAAGATACAACTGAGAGAAATTCACACATTATCCATCTGATCAGCAGCAGTTTGGGGAATAGTGCTGTCTCTCATGGAATTAATAGATACACAAAACCTGTCTTAATATCAGTTTACATAGCTTTTATTTTTTAATACTCAAAGCAATGTGGTAAAGTTTTTTATTAGTAGCATATGACTTACTAAGCTGTATAATATTCATAGATATAGTCTATATAATATAGTATTTATAGGTATGGTATTCATAGTTCACCTTTTTGCACAATGCTATAAGCATTTACAGACTTCTTTAAATTGGGTAGCCTCAATGTTAGTAGAGCTGTATGGCTTCCACTGGGAATGACACAGAGAAAAAAGTTGGGCATCTTGGGAGTGGGGGCACATGCAATTTCTATTGCTAGAAACTTCCAAGCTACTGAAGATACAAAGAATGGGAAGTGGCTCTTTTCATCCTACTTAAATACTTGCCAGATACCGATGTGTGGTCAGCATGGGTTCCCCTTAATATAAGTGCAATGCACCTCATTGATCCAGTTCAATGATAGTTTTATAGCACTGAGCTTTGCGGTATGGGCTTTGGACTTAGGCATACCTGGCTTAGGATCATTTATCCTTACATAAATCATGTAAACTTTTATGAGTCTCATTTTCCTAATATGCAAACTAGCATAAAATAATCACATTCCTGGACAGTTGTTAGCATTGAAGAAGACATTGTATGTGAAGGCAATTAGTTTAACGTTTGGCATAAAGTAGATGTCCCCTTCTTCTCTAGAAAGAGTTCTCCGGGAGCTGGAAGACACCATGATTGGCAGGAAGACCTTGCTCTTTTATGTGATCACAGATTCAAGATTAATTACAGATTCAACCATGGTGGCTGTGGAGACATATTGCAGTATTAAACTATCGGAATTACTTTTAAATTTGTATATTTGTAGTTGTAGAACAGAAATCAGCAAACTGTGGTCTGCAGGGCAAATCCGGCCCATTCTGTGTTTTTGGAATTAGAGTTTTATTGAAACACAGCCACATTTGTTCATTTACATTTTGTGTATGGCTAATTTCATGCTATGACTACAGAACTGAGTGATTGTGACAGAGAACATATGGCCCATAAGCCAGAATATCTTGCCCTTTATAGAAAAAATTGGCATCCCCTGGACTTTCATGAAATATGTTACTGATTTTTATATTGGCAATTAGATATAAAATAAGTGTTAGAATTAAAAATAGCTTAATTTTTATACATTTAATAACTAATTTAATTTTAATATTTATTAAAATTTAGCTTCATAAAATTTTATTTAAATTTTTTCTCAGTTATAGTGTATATATTACCTTTTAAATGAATAAGACAATTTTGAATATTTTAGAAAAAAATATTTTAAACACTAAATAATTTTAATTTTAACTTATTGAGTTTTTAGACTGACTCTACTATGCAATTTTTATGAAACTATATTGAAACTTTGTATGTTTTGATTGCAATTACATTTTATTTTTTTTTCAATTTTTATTGAGATATATTCACATACCATACAATCATCCAAAGTGTACAGTCAATTGTTCACAATATCATCATGTAGTTTTGCATTCATCACCACAATCAATGTTTGAAGATTTTCATTACTCCAAAAAAAATAAGAATAAAAATTAAAGTAAAAAAGAATACCCAAAACATCCCATCCCCTCATCTCCCCCCATTATTCATTTAATTTTTGTCCTCATTTTTCTATTCATCTGTCCATACACTGGATAAAGGGAGTGTGAGCCATAAGGTTTTCACAATCATGTGGTCACACAGTTTAAGCTACATAGTTATAGAATAGTCTCCAAGAATCAAGGCTACTGAGTTGCAGTTCAACAGTTTTGGGTATTTCCTTCTAGCTATTCCAATACACTAAAAACTATAAAGGGACATTGATAAAGTGCCTAATAGCCTCCAGAATGACCTCTCAACTCCATTTGAGATCTCTCAGCCACTGAAACTTTACTTTGTTTCATTTCACTTCCCCCTTCTAGTCAAGAAGACTTTCTCAATCCTGCCGTGATGGGTTCAGGTTTATCCTTGGGAGTCATGTCCCATGTAGAGGGAGAAGGCAGTGAGTTTACCTGTTGAGTTTGCTTAGAGGGAGAGACACATCTGAGAAACAAAAGAGGTTCTCTGGGGGTGACTCTTAGGAGTAAGTATATGGAGGTTTAGCCTGTCTTTTGCAGTAGCAGGCTTCATAAGGGCAAGCCCCAAGATCTAGGGCTTGGCCTTCTAAATTATAGTCCCCAATGCTAGTGAGAATATCAGTAATTCCCCAGGTAAGGAGGTTTATTGTTTCCACATTCAGAAAGTACAGATTTTTGAACCAAGTAAACATCTTTTCCTTTGGTCTCACACAGAAGTTGAAATTTTAAAACATGTTTCCTGGTATACTCACATAGTTATGCATTCACCACCACAATCTATATAAAGACATTTCCATTTTTTACACAAAGAAAGGGGAAGAGGAGAAAAAAGGAAAAAGAAAAAAACATTGACTTAAAAAAAAAAGAAAAAATGAAATACAAATAAGATAAAATACAATAGAAAGGTCAGACAGCACCACCAACACCAAGAATCCCATAACTCTCCCTTGCATACTCCTCTTACAGATATTTATCTTTGGTATATTGCCTTTGTTACAATTAATGGATGCATATTAGAATGCTATTGTTAACTATAGACTCTGGTTTGCATTGATTGTATTTTTTCCCCAATACCATCCCATTTTCAACATCTTGCAAAGTTGACATTCATTTGTTTTCCCTCATGTAAGTACATTCTTATATTTGTACATTTAATCTCAATCAGTGACCACTTTATGTTTCACTAAGTTATACAGGTCCAATCTTTATTTTCTATCTTTTCTTCTTCTGATGTCATACATACCCATAACCTTCCTCTTTCAACTGTATTCACAGTCATCTTTGTTCAATGTACTTACAGTACTGTGCTACGATCACACAGTATTGTGCTATCCATTTCTGGATCTATCCAGTCAGTCCTCTTAAACATTCTATACTCCTTCAGCATCAAATGCCCAATCCCTACCCTCTTTCTGTCTCCTGATATCTTCATTTCTACACTCTTCTCCAAACCTCTCTCTCCTGTCTTTTCCTACTGTCTTTAATATTTCTTATTGAGGAGGTCTCCTGTTCATGAACTCTCCCCACGTCTGTTTATCTGTAAATATTTTAAACTCTCCCTCATTTTTGAAGGACAGTTTTGATGGATATAGGATTCTTGGTTGGCAGTTTTTCTCTTTCAATATCTTGAATATATCACACCATTGCCTTCTTGCCTCCATGGTTTCTGCTAAGAGTTCTGCACTTAGTCTTATTGAACTTCCCTTGTATGTGATGGATTTCTCTTCTCGTGCTGCTTTCAGAATTCTCTCTTTGTCTTGGACATTTGAAAATCTGATTAGTAAGTCTTGGAGTAGGTCTGTTTGGATCAATTTTGTTTGGGGTATGCTATGCTTTTCTGGACTGTATGTCTTTCTTTAGAGTTGGGAAATTTCATTGATTATTCCCTCTATTATTCTTTCTGTCCCCTTTTTCCTTCTCTTCTCCTTCTAGGACACCTATAACATGTATATTCACGTGTTTCATGTTGTCATTCAGTTCTCTGAAACCCTGCTCATATTTTTCCATTCTTTTCCCTATCTGTTCTTTTGTGGGTAGGATTTCAGTTATCTTGTCTTCTAGTTCACTGATCCTTTCTTCTGCTTCTCCAAGTCTGCTGCTGTATGTCTCCATTATGTTTTTCATCTCTTCTATTATGCCTTTCATTCCCGTAAGTTCTGCCATTTGTTTTTTCACGTTTATTAATTTTTCCTTATAGTCACCCAGTGTCTTTATATTCTTTAGCTCTTTTGTCACATTTTATTTCAATTCATTGATTTGATTTAGAATATTTTTTGAACATCTTTAGTTGTTTGAACTCATGAATCTCAGTTGAGGCGTTTGTTCCTTTGACTGGGCCATATCTTCATGTTCCCTGGTGTGGCTCATGATTTTTTGCTCTCTAGGCATCTGTTTTTCTTGATTAGTTTATTCTGGAGGTTGTTTTCTCTCTTTGGCCTAGGGTTTCCTTGTTGGTTGTCTTTAACCTCTGTCTTTTCTTTCTTTCTCTCACTGGCCAGTTGTCAGATTGGCTCTGCCTCCCAGTCTTTTCCCTTAAAATTCAGGCACCTACCATGGCCTGCCACAGGGACGGGAGGTAGGCACTGGGCACCCCAGCAAGTTCACTGTGTGTGGTAATATAGATCTGCTGGCTTCCAGTGGTGCTCTGCCTTCCACTGGCCAGCAAGATCTGGATTTTTTTTAGAGCCCTGCTTTAACAGTTGGGTCTTCTGCATTTCTTAGCCAAAACAGGGCTGGGTTTCCATACAGGGCATGTAGACCAGCTCCTGTCATCCTAAGGAAGGGTCTGGGGCATATTTTTAAATGTTTTTCAATTCCCTTGCACCTTCTGGACTGTCCATCAGAAGGTGATGTTCCATAACTTAATTGACCTCAGAAGATGCTTTGCCTCTGAGCACAGGCTGCATCTACACAGGTGAGGTGAAACTGTAGGATTCCTATGCCCTCACTTTTCTGGCCAGAATCTGGTTTGATACAGGGCTCCACCTGTGGCAATGTACCCCCTCAGCTGTCTCAGTATGCCAGCCATCACCAAGGCAAGGAAACAGCCACCAGCTGTTGCTTCCCTCAAGGGTAGAGGAGGGGTTTTCAGACCCAGGGCTGGAAACGCAGTCTCTGCCCATGTTTTCTCAGTCTCTTTGTCCCTCACTGACCTGAGCTTTGAAATGTTCTCCCCTCTTCCCTGGGTCTTCAAACAGTGAGGGTATGTCTCACTGCTGTGAGAGATTTTATAGTCTGTGTCCCTGGTGGGAGGGCTCCCGTCTGTTGATTCTGTGCCTTTCCCACACTGAGCCTGAGTGAGGGGGAGGGTAAAGGACTGGCTGGTCCAAGATGGAAGATTTCTACCTGATATTTCTTCTCTTTCTTCAATTTGGTATTTGCAGGGTTCTTCTCCAGTCTGTATCCTCCTCCAGACATTTTACTTTTAGTTATATTTTATCATTGAAAATGAGAATAAGTAGATGGATTTGATAGAAAAAATATGCAATGAAGTGGTGCTTGGAAAAGTATAAAAAGGTGAAAAGAAAAATAGCAAATTTGGTATTTTGTCAGTATATTTTGTCAAGGTAGGAAAATAGAGGATAATTATTCACCAGCTTGTCAGTTTGATTTATAACTTTATATATTTAGGCCTATGGTATGTGGGTCTACATTTGCGCTCTTGTGCCAGGCCCCAAAAATGTCTGGGAAGAGCCCAATCAATTTCCAACCTGTTCCAAGCCAGACAGCAATCACCTTCTTTGGAGTATCTCTAAAAATTGGTTAAAACATCCTAAATTTCCCAAGTTGTCTGTTACTCCTCTTCTGGTAAAGAGTGAATCAACCCTAAAACTGCTGGGCTCATTGATCAAAAAAAGAGAGTCTTTCAGTCTTTCATTACCAGTCACAATTTTAATTTTGAGCTATTGCCCAAGGGAAAATTGATAACAACACCTCACTATCCTGTATGTGGCAGCCCAGAGGCTGACCCCCTACTAAATGGCACGTAGCAAGCCTGCTTTAGCCAACGACAAAGATCAAGAAAGTAAACAATCTCCACAGAGGGAGAAGAATGTAACCATGGACATAAAACCTGCCCCTGTTGTTAGGTTGAAGGGACTGTTGTTTCAATCAGCTTGGATTTACACAGCCTTTCTGACTGATGTATAAAATTGGGATTGAAAAGTCATGTTTTCTAAGAAAATAAATACTAAAAACTACATTTAAATTAAAGTACTATACCTAGTTCCTTAGATACAGAAAATAGAAAAATTTCTTCATGAATAAAATTATACTTCTGACCATTTGTCTATTTATTTTAGCATAAGAAACAAATGGCTGAATGCATTTTAGCCAAATATGAATGGTGTGATTAAAATACAAACCAAGGTCATTTGCAAAATTCACTTAGTTTTAGGTGGTGTGCTGAACTGTAAGCACATCAAGAAGATAAGCAGTCAGGCTTCAGAAGGCCACTGTGATTTTTGACATGGAGAAATTTGCCATCTGTTTAAGGACAGTATGAGTTAATAAAGAAGCAATTTTGAAATGACAGGGGCTGACTTCCCATGTTAAATTTTCAGGTGAGCTTCTTGTAGTCTGAAATAAGGTGTGGCAGCTAAGTTTATTTATTTTAAAATGCTTAACGTTTCTTCCAAGCAGCACAAGTTTGACCACTAAACTGAAATAAACCTACAAATACACGCTCCCAATAAGAAATTTAGAATTTCCTCTGTACACTTTCTCTGATGTAATTTGAACAATTCCATTAAATTCATAGGTTTTTCTTAAAGGCCTTCCATAATCTTCTCCGTTGCACAATTTGTCTGCTTCTACCCCTGTCCCTGAGCTGTGAAGCTTTGTACTGATTTAAAACTCACTGAATCAAAACACATAGCCCTTTTCAGTTAGAGTCTGTTACCCTGCTTGTCTAAATGGATACTCCCTGGCTGGCCCATATACTCAAAAAGGCTCTTTGTTTCTTCAGCACAAGGTTAACCATGAAACTAAATCATAAGCTAAAATATGGCTGATTTCCTGCTTGTTTCCAAGACTTTTTTTTCAAACACTAAAGGAACCAGAGAAGTCTTACCTGCCGATTTCCATTTTCTGCTTGACATCTCTGAAGCTCAAGAATATTTAAAATGAAACTAGATGTTCCGTCTTATTTTACTCCTGTTCTACACGTTTAATTCATCTTTTATTAGTCTTTACATTCATTCAGCAAACTTGTATTGTTCAATGAAAGCTTTACTTTGCTCTCTTCTTTCCATTTTCACTGCCGTCACCCTGCTTGGCCAAGGCCAGCAGTATCTCCATCTTACACGACTGAAGTTACCTCCTGACTCCAGCTTTTGCCCCCTTCTTTTCCATGTGGCAGCTTGATTGTTTTTTTTTTTAATTTCAGTTTTATGGAGATATATTCACATACCATACAATCATCCAAAGTGTACAATCAATTGTTCACAGTACCACCATACAGTTGTGCATTCATCACCCCAATCTGTTTTTTGAACATTTTCCTTGTACCAGAAAAAGTGAAAATAAGAATAAAAAGTAAAAGTAAAGAAGAACACCCAAAACACCCCCTCACCCTATTTTTCATTTAGTTTTTGTCCTCATTTTTCTACTCATCCATCCATACACTGGATAAAGGGAGTGTGATCCATAAGGCTTTCACACTCACACTGCCACCTCTTGTAAGCTACATTGTTATACAATCTTCTTCAATAGTCAGGGCTACCGGGTTGCAGTTTGATAGTTTCAGGTATTTACTTCTAGCTATACCAAAGCATTAAAACCTAAAAAGGGTTATCTATATAGTGCATAAGAATGCCCACCAGAGTGACCTCTTGACTCCATTTGGAATCTCTCGGCCACTGAAACTATTTCGTTTCATTTAGCATCCCCTTTTTGGTCAAGAAGATGTTCTCAATCCCATGATGCTAGGTCCAGATTCATCCCTGGGAGTCATATCCTGCGTTGCCAGGGAGATTTACACCCCTGGCAGTCAGGTCCCACGTAGAAGGGAGGGCGATGAGTTCACCTGCTGATTTGGCTTAGCTAGAGAGAGAGGGCCACATCTGAGCAACAAAGAGGCACTCAGCGGGGGACTCTTAGACACAATTATAAGTAGGCTTAGCCTCTCCTTTGCAGTGATGAGCTTCATAAGGGCAAGTCCCATGATAGAGGACTCGGCGCATCAAACCACCAGTCCTAATGTTTGCAAGAACAGACTGATTGATTTTTACAAACTACCTGCCCTTCTAAAACATCAATTTTATCTCAGATAATCTTCCTTTTCAGAATTTCTCTCACTGAATTGGCTTTTCTCACTCATAGGCTCATTCCTGCCTTGTGCAGCATGAACATGGGGTAGCTTAACTATCACAATCTAAAGTGGATTCTCCTTCACTCCTTTTTGTCTCTCTTATCTTGGTATTTTTCTTCATAACACTCATTACAATTTTCAATGATATCTTTTTTTTTCTTTGCTAATTTGCTTATGGTCTCACTACTATATTTGAAAATCCAAGAACACTGCTATCTCATCTCTTTTGTTCACTGCTGTATTTTTCCTAGAAGTTAGCATGTGTGCCGGTTTGAATGTATTGTGTCCCCCAAATGCCATTATCTTTGTGGTCTTTCTTTTTGGTGCTGGTTAGATTTGCTTGGAATGTGCCCCACCCAGCTGTGGGTGGTGACTTTGGTGGGATACTCCCATGGAGGTGTGACCCCACCCATTCAGGGTGGGCCTTGATCAGTGGAGCCATATAAAACATGCTGACTCAAAGAGACTGAACGCAGTGCAGCTGTGAGTGATGTTTTGAAGAGGTGCAAGCTTGCTAGAGAGGAACATCCTGGGAGAAAGCCATTTTGAAACCAGAACTTTGGAGCAGACACCAGCCACGTGCCTTCCCAGCTAACAGAGGTTTTCCGGACGCCATTGGCCATCCTCCAGTGAAGGTACCCGATTACTGATGTGTTACCTTGGACACTTTGTGGCCTTAAGACTGTAACTGTATAGCCAAATAAACCCCCTTTTTATAAAAGCCAATCCATCTCTGGTGTTTTGCATTCCGCAGCATTAGCAAACTAGAACAGCATGGTACCTCACATATTTTAGGCACATAATAAATAATTATTGAGTGCATATTAGTGGATTGCTTCACATATTATAGGGACATAATAAATAATTATTGAATGCAAATTAGTGGAGTGCCTGAATGAACTCACAAATTACTGTTAGAAAACAGGTTTTTAAAAAAACCCTTAATACTGTCTTCAAAGAAGACTCTCCTCCCCAAGGTGAGAACTTAAAGATGGGTAACATTCATCACATAGGCAAGGAAGTGAGAATAATAGTACTCCTGTGTCTGTGACATAAGCTATATGTAAAGAAGAATGAAAATACATGCATATTAGAAATTGAGAGGGAATAAGGAATAATCACAGATACATTTGGAGAGGTTTATTGAGTCTGAGTTTCAATATCTAACACATAGGGTGAAGGTTTTTGAATTTCAGCTCATAAGGGAATGAGGAAGCACTGAAGGTTTTTAGGTAGCAGACATGTCGTAGATCATGTCTACTTTTTATTAAAATGACTTGTCTGTCTGTGTGTGTGTGTGTATGTGTTGGAGGGGGAGGGGACAGACCTGAAGAAGTTAATTGAATTAAAGTAAAGAAAGGCATTTAGCAGGACACCAAAAGACTTTAGATGGAAATGATGACAGTCTGTCAAACACAGCAAGAGAAGGAAGTCATGAGAATAATGTAAGAAGGGAGAATCAGTCAAGTATGAGTGCAGATTTCTAAAAGAGACATACCTAAAGCAGTCTAATGTGAACATATCTGTGTGAACTAAAGCAGATATATATAAGTAAGCAATATGATTTTTACATGCATAAAATATTACCTGCAATTGATATTTCAGCAGCTGTGCTTCATCATCCAATTTCCCTCCTGCTATTGCCAAACATGCACCAAAAAGAATGGAGAACACAAGAGTCCTTGTGCCTCCTAATTTTGGATGCTAACTTTCCTCAGAAATCCTATCATATAGTAGTGGCAATATTCTGGCTTCTGAGAAGAATAAATGAATGAGCCAATGAGATATACACTTTCATCACTGACACATAAATTATCCATGATATATTTTTGACAAGTCTGCTAGAAGATAAACCCTCTAAGCAAGGAGATGTGATCCAGCATATGTTTACTTGTAATTTGTAAACACTAAATACTCTGTAGGAAACTATTTAGCTTTAAATTTACATTGAAGCAGCCAACTGTTTGATATCCAGTTGATCAGCCCAAATATTAAACAACACAAAAGTTTGTTTTTTGAAAGAAAATAAAAAGACAAAGAGGTAAAATATAGCAAGCCTGATGAGACTACTTAGCAAAAATAATCAATTGATCATTGCTTAGGTGTAGTTTAAATTTTGGAGTTTACACAGACTCATTAATTACTCCACCTAGAGTGTGGAATGGCTCCTGAGCAATGCTAAAAAAGATTATACATCCTTCATAAAAGCAATTTCATTTCATCTCTTGAGACAGTATAGCTGTGGATTGTGGTGGTTTGGAACTGTATACACCCCAGAAAATCATGTTCTTAAAGCTAATCCATCCCTGTATCCCTGTAGATGCAAACTTATTTTAAGTAGGTTATCATGAGGTTATTTCAATTAAGGCATGGCCCAGGGTGGGTCTTAATCTTCTTACTGTAGTCCTTTATAAACAGGATGAATACAGAGAGAGAGAGAAAGACTGAGAGCGAGACAATGAGAGAGAGAGCCATGGAATCAACGGGCTGAAATCACCGAAACCTGGAAGAGAAGAGGGAAACCTGCAGATGCTGCCATGTACCTTGCTATGTGATGGAAGAGTCCAGGATCACAGGCAGCCAATCTTCAGGAAGAAAGCATCATCTTGATGATGTCTTGATTTGGACATTTTCTCAGCATCAAAACTCTAAGCTTGTAAGCTAATAAATTCCCATTGTTAAAAGCCACCCCATTTCATGGTATCTGCTTTAAGCAGCCTAGCAAACTAGGCTTTTCCACCTCATGCCTCACCGCCCAAAGCTGTTGCTACTTAGACCATTTTATAACCATGATTTGCTAATAACAATTTAAAATTCATTAACGAGCTACCTAACTTAACTGGCAGTGACTGAAAGAAAAAAAAAAAAAAACAGTCAAGGGTTTCCAGATAGGGAGCTTAAATTATCCTTAATCTTTGACAAGCAATGATTTATATGTTTTCTTAAATATACTTGCTGCCCTAGAAAGGCCCATGCTAGTTTATTATGTTCTGAGAAAGTAAGCGATTCATTAATTTGATTCAGCCACCAGAATGGATATAAATTGGGGAAAGTAGAGACTTGGTGTACATGATGCATTACACCTAGGCTAGCATGAAGCTATCTTGAAAGTCAAATTTATTATTTAGAAGGAGTTACTATATCTTGTTATGTTATTATCAAAGATGAGCAAAACCCCCTAATAAATTATTCAAATATTTCAAATCCAGAAAATAGGCCATACAATCTAGAATTTTATATTAGATACTTGAAGAGATTTGCTCTAAATAGGAAACAATTTGTCTTTAAAAATATGGTTTATCTACCAGATTTCTCAGCTATAAATTAGGTTTGCAAACTTTCCCAGCTCCTAAGAACATATAATAAGCTAAAAATAGAAGTTTGTCTTGAAAGCTAACATGCCTATAAGCAACAAAATTCTGCAGTGGCTTTGCATTATATTAAACAACCGAAATGAAAATGGCATATTTACACATTCATTTTGAAAGCATAATATCTCAACACCTAGCTTTAGTGCTGATTGTGCTGGTGGCAGAATCTCCACTATGATGCAGGGATTTTTATTTCATTATGGCAATGATAGAGGGAAGCAATTCATGTGTATTGGGATTGAGGTGGTCTCACATTTTTAGATGTGTACAGCAGAGACACCAGCCTTTATACTTTAAATTTTATTTATTTTTATTTGGGAGGAAGCTAGTACAAAAATTAGTTGCTGAAAGAAAAGAAGCAAATCGTTAAGAAAATTTATGAGCAGTCTTCCCATTGTAATCTATTTCATGGAGTCTGAGATATTAATGAAACAAAAATATAAGGAATGTAGATCCAGCCTATGTTTACTAGTAATTTGTAAATACTAAATGCTATGTAGGAATATCTCTTTGAAATGCTATCCTGCACCTCTCAGTTTTAACCCAGCCTACTATTCTGTTTGAAAGTGACATTATAGTTGTCCAAGAGTGAGAGTTTACCCTTCATGTCATAATCCTCAAAGATTTGAGATTTATCTAATAAAATCATACATATGAAGCTTCTTTTTCAAGTTTACTGTGCTGTGTAAATTTAAGAAATTTTCAGTTTTTCTTCCTGGCTTCTTTACATAGGCACAGCACTTTTCAAGAGAATCAGGTTTCCATGATATCTGTCTACATTAATATGTGTTTGGGTGCATGTGTATAGTAGTTATTTCAGGGTACTAACTCTTTCCTGCTTAATATGTTCATGTGGAGGGGCCTCCACCACAGTAACACTCCTGGTTCCTGTTTCACTCCTTACTCACTCTACCCAGTGAGAAGGGAGTTATCTCCAATTCTTGATTGGGTGGAACTATTCTTCTAACTCTAAGAATTTGGGATGTGTTGAGTTGTCCAAGATCTAGACTAAGTGCCTTGGAATGGAGGAGCAGAGAAAGTGAGGGGGCTCATTTGCCACACACCTTAGCCATATCCTTACAAACTAGGCTTTATCCACGACGGTCTGATATTTTGATTTCCTTATGTCTGTCTACTATGTTCTTCTCAGTTAGTTCAGATGGCATGAGTGGGATATCATTTACTTGAACTTCTCAAACTCCAACAGTAAAGATTATTATAAGCAAGAGACCTCCTCAATAAAATTATTTCAAAGCATTTTCCCACTATCTGCTTCATCTACTACTCTATGAAGAAAGATAGAATCAACACACGGTGGAATTTTTCCTAAAAAAGTTAATGTGTGTGTGTGTGTGTGTGTGTGTGTGTGTATGCATATGCACAAGTGTACATATATAATTTACTACAGTCATTTCTTTTTGTTCTAAATCATAGAAAAAGAGAAGAAGTATAACTATATCATCAATGCAGGTGATAACCTGTGATCTTACTTCTAGCTGGCACTTGCTCCCTGGCTCATTTCTCATTTCTAGTTTTTTTTTTTTTTTTAAAGAAGTGTCAAGTATTAAAAGTATCAATAAGGACAAACTGCATTTGAAGCACTTTTATTTTTCACTCTGATTTTGAAAATGGTGGAATATTCGATTGATCTTAGTAAAACATTCTTGAAAACTCTTGAGTCCATCAAAAACTGCTAAATATCACCACTATCATATGCACTGACACCATCAGTTCTTATGCATGCAAACTGCTGTACCTGTTAGCTAGTCTCCCATCCCCAGGGATCAAACTCCTTAGGTTCTAGGTTTAGCATTTGTCATACTCAATACAATAGTTTCTCTATAATAATAAAAAGAGGCAACTAAGTAAATTTCTCATGTGTTGTTCATTATTTCGGTCTGATAATCTAGTATGGGGAACATTGAATTTGTGAGTAATTGACTTTCTTTTAAGCTCTCTTAAATTCTTTTAGTTTATGATATATTTTAAAAATGTTTTCTATTGGCATACCACTTTGGACTTTTCAAAGGATGTTTAAACACATTTTCTCATCTAATACTCAGAAAATGAGATATTTTCCTTACTTTATACAGATGGCCACTGAAAAATGAAAAAGGTAAGGGAATCATTCAAGGTCCATGGCTGTCCCAGAGAAATCCTGAGTAATCCCTCTGAGTATATTTCATGGAATGAGACATACATAGAGCTCCCCAACTAATGGCTATATTGGTAGAAGACTTAGGCATAAAAATGTAAACACGTTGATTTTTCTTTTGAGTGTTGGTTTGAATTTTGAGTAAAATTAATTGATTAGTTGGGGTGAAGTGGAGAGTGGAACAGCTGAGCACATATGGTGGTAATTGATAAGAACCACATTCAATCCATCCTGGAGAGGGAGGAGCTGTCCTCTATTTGATGGCTCAGTAATGCACTTCCTGGTTCTGCTTCCTGTTGTCACTTCTGAGAGCCACTGATGGAAATAGCCTTTATACATTGACAGAAGAAGGAAGATGGATTCATGACTAAGGAGACTTTTAGGCTGCTGAAATAGCCCCTGCTTCTCTTTTCCTCCATTACTATTCTCTGACTACTGGCCAGTGGGCAAAATATAAGTTGGGCCCCCTACCTGAAAATCCTTCTTTCCCACTTCTAGAACCAATGCCATTAAGTAAAACACAAAAGCCTATGCATGTGTTTGCATTTTCTTTTCCTTTAGGAACATTTACACACATCTGAGCACATGTGCACACACACATTTAAAGACATACATCTGAGCACATCCACACACACACACATTTAAAGACAAGAAAAAGCAGCAAGTGTGTTACCTGAGCAACAGGTCTTATTCTTAGTCTAGTGATTTTTGCTTTATTTCAAAAAAGAAAAAAATACTCAGATAATGGAGATACTCTTTAAGGTGAAGGCATAGCCTGGCCAGTCTGAAGAATGCTATTCTAGACTGTACTTTGGAAATTTAGTAAGAATCAATTGGGGGATCTTATTAAGATGCAGATTCTGAATCAGTGGGTCTGGAATGGGTCTTGAGAATCTGCATTTCTTACCAGTTCCTGTGTAATGATAATTTTTCTGGTCTTCAGACCATACTTTGATTAACAAAGACCTAAATTATGATTATACAGTGGTAGAACAGAAAAACAAAAAAATATTAAAATTGTTTACTTTCCACAGTTTACATGCAAATAAACTTTGTATTCCATTTTGACATATTTCTTGTTTTATTCCTGGAAGTATTGAATAGAAAAAAAAAAAGAAAAGAATATTCTTGAGGCCAAATTTACCAGATTTTTTTTCCTGCCTGAACACAACATAAAAATTTAAAAATAGTAATTTGTATGTAATGTTTAACTTGACATATTTGTCCTCTACCTGGCTTATAAATATTTACATTGTTCTAGACATCTTTTTGGCTATGGACTAAAATTTTGGGTTTGCAAATCCAATTGAATCCAATACATTGACAGAAAAAGAAACTCTCCAATATAATTAATCAAACCCAGTGATCCCCAGCAAGGATATGGAGATACACCTTTTGGTAGGTCTGTGGTGGAAAAACATGCTACAGTGTTTAGCCATCCATGCATATCAGTCTGTCGCTGTCTATGTGACAAGGACAATCTGCCTCATGGGCAGCAACAGGAGCAAAGTGGATAAGAAGGCAGCTGTCCTCCTTACTAGAGCCTGGCACAGAAGCTACTACAAGATATTTCAAATTTCCCATGCATTACTGATGTTTGTAAGTCCTACTGAAATAGCATATCTTAGTTTGCCAAGTCTGCTATGATAAATAACACTGACTGGCTTAAGCAAAAGGAATTTATTGTCTCAAGGTTTTGGAGGCTGGAAGTCCAAAATCAAGGTCTCAAGAGGTCAGGCTTTCTCCTGGAGTCTACAGTGTTCTGGTGCTAGCTTGTCACAATCCTTAAGGGCTTTGGGCTTGCATCTCTGCCTCCATCACATGGCAATCTGCCTTTCATTCTGTGTGTTCCTTGTTTCCACTGACTTCTGGCTTGTTCTGACTTCTGGCTCCTACTGACTGACTGCATCTGAATTTCTTCTACCTTATAAGGACTCTAATCACAGGATTAAGGCCCACCCAGATTCCATCTGATCACAGCTTAACCAATAGTAACATCTTCTCAGATCCTATTTAAAAATGGATTCACACGCAGAGGGACACAGATTAAGACTTCAACATGACTTTTGTGGAGTACATGATTCAATTCCCAATACAACACTTCTCTGAGGACCCCAGTAAGAAGTATTTCCCCCAGCTTTGCAATAATCTTCAGAAAAGTTTTAACTACTCATAGCACCTCATTCATTAATTTAACAAATGTTTTTTAAGTGTTTTTTTGCTAATAGTCACAGAAATGGAAAGAATTTTCTCTAACCTCAAGGTGCTACAATTAAGGTCACAGATGTGTGGGCAGCTATGTATAATGAAGTGATAAAATTACTATAACAGATTATGAATGAAATGCAGCAAGAGCCAAAGAGAAGGGGTAAAAAGTTAATGATCGGCTTAAGGAAAAAGTAGTATTAAAACTGGTGCTTGTACATTCTCTGACCACAGTGGAATACAATTAGAAGTCAATAACCATCAGAGACTTATAAAATTCACAAACACCTGGAGGCTAAACAACACACTCCTAAAAAAAATGGTTTATAATGTAGAATGTAGGGGAGCTAGCAATAGAGAGCAATTAATGAAGGGGGAACGATAACCCAATAAGAACAGATAAGCGATCATGGGTAAATTTAACGTTCTGGGAATGCCCAGGAATGACTATGCTTTGTTAATTTCTGATGGGTATGGTAGGAACAAGTTCACAGAAATGTTGCTATATTAGGTTATTTTCTTGGGGTAGAGTAGGAACATGTTGGAAGTAAAGTAGTTATTTTAGCTTAGTTGTCTTTTTCTTACTCCCTTGTTATGGTTTGTTTGAAATGTTTTTTTATTGTATATCTTGTTTTAAAAATTTTTTTTGTTATAGTTAATTTAAAAAAAAGTTAATTAAGAGTTAATGACAATCAATGCAATATATGAGACTGGAGTGGATCTAAAAATGGAGGAGAAAAGCTCAAAGGGGGCATAAGGAAAAATTAGAGCATAAAATTTAAGCTTTATATCCATATTAATTTTCTTGAATTAATTGCAGTTAAGTTAATGACATAAGTGAATATCCTTGTTCGTAGGAAATGTACATGGAAGTGTTACTAGTTCAAGGAGTATGATATATGCACCCTGCTCTCAAATGTTCAAAAGATGATAAATGGGTCGATAGATAATTGATAGAAAGATAATAGATATAGTTGAAAGAAAGAGAGGAGGGGGAGGGAGGGAGAGAGGAAGAAAGGAAGGAAGGAAAGAAGGAAGGAAGGAAGGAAGGAAGGAAGAGGACAGAAAGGTACTGCAAAGGTAGCAAAATGTACAATTGGTAGATACGGATATCTGGGGGTTGGGGGGTGTTGGAGTCCTCTGTATGGGGTTTGTATTGTATTTGCAACTGTCCTATATGTTTGAAATTATTTCAAAATAAAATTTAAAAAAATTGTTATCATTAGCTTTTTAGAAGTTAGGTGGACTAGATTAAGTCACGTAAGCATACAAGCCTAAATCTGTAACACATTGTAAAAAAAAAAGCAATATTTCACTTTAAGCGCAATAAAATTTAAATCCTCACCAAAAAACAAAAAACAACAAAAAAACTGGTGCTTGTAAGTTGAACTTAAAAGGAGGAGTTTCCCCCTGTGGATCACACTCCCTTTATCCAGTGTATGGATGGATAAGTAGAAAAATGGGGACAAAACTTGAATGAAAAATATAGTGGGATGGGGGGGTAATTTGGGTGTTCTTTTTTTTATTTTTATTTTTTATTCTGATTCTGATTCTTTCTGGTGTAAGGAAAATGTTCAAAAATAGATTGGGGTGATGAATGCACAACTATATGATGAGACTATGAACAGCTGATTGTACACCATGGATGATTGTATGGTATGTGAATATATCTCAATAAAACTGAATTAAAAAAAAAAAAAGGAGGAGTTTTCCAAGCGGACAATCGAGGTTGAGAGAGGATAATGTGAGGAGGCAGATGAACATCCAAGGTGAGAAACTAGCATATTCAAAAGTAGGGCTTATGAGAGAATATGAATTGCTTAGGGGTTTCCATGTCATTCAGAACTGCTGATGTTATGCATGAGGGGAGAGCGATGATGGGAGAAATAGCCAGGTAGGCAGGATCACAATGAAAAGAATGTTTTATCCTTCAAGAAAAAGAGTTTAGATTTTATCCTTTAGGTTGAAGAAGCCATTTAAAATGTTGAACATCTGTACTATCATAGTCTTTTACTGAAATGAATTACAAACAATTTCTCCTCTCTATTAAATTTAATATGTGAATAAACATTATTTTGCATTTTTACTCACAACGCTGGTCTAACATATTCAACATCAATATGTTTCCAATTTGCAACTATCTTTTGTTTGAACTTTTGAATATGCTACCCCTCAGGTAATTGAAGAACCTACCATCTTCTTGTCCCTCAAGTTTGTATATCTCTGTTCTGGTTACTTTGCTACAGGTTTAGAAAGAGCCATAGACACGTGTTCTACTAACATTCACATCAATACCCTTTCCTTACCTACAGCTATCAAAACATAGAACACTGGTTTCTCTCTCTTTTATACACATGCCCCAATTACTTATACAAACAGATAATGGAAAGTATTTGAAACACTTGCATCACCCTGTTAGACTGAAGTTCTCTAAAGAAAATATACATAAATATATATAGAGTACCAAGGTGTGCTGTGATTTGAATACTACAGGATATGGATTTGACTTTTCATTAAATGCCAAGGAGAAGTTGGGGTTATACAGATGTTTAACACTTATTGGATGGCAGTGTAGCGCTGAGTATTTCTGTTGAGTACTTGAAAACAAACAATGGATCTCCTTTGGCAATCTTGGTTCACCAGCTTTTTAAAATGAATGCACTGGAAAACTGCTCTAAGTTCAAACCAAGCGTAATGACAGAAAGAACATGTATTGCCTATTTCAATTTTATCAGTATCAGATGTCTTTCTTTTTCTGAAATAAGAGATTTGGAAGCAAAGGTATTTATGTAACAAAGGATTACCAAAATAATGTTTTCTGTAATTGTATTTAAAATACTGGCTTGTCTTGTTGTTAACATGCAATTTACTATGGGAGCACCTTCCAATGGTATACATTATAGTTTAGTAAAAGAACCTCATTAAATGTGGTGATCGGTAAGAATTTCAAAATTTCACTTTCACATATTGGCAAAATGAAAGTAGGTTTGGCTGTTTCTTCAAATCTACTCACATGCTGAAAAAGCAAGTTATGATGGAAACTTCTATTTTATAGTGTTAGGAAAGCAAAATGCCTATTAAAGTGGTTATATGACTTTGCCTTTTATAAGTAAAGTATACTGCCTGATATATCCCTCTTTCTTTTAGTAGCAGATGGTTCTTGAATTGAAACAAGCAATCAAAACCAGCCCGTTTCTAAAGCAGGATTTTCCAGTGTAACTTCACTTTGTTGGTCATTGTTGTGAGAGTTTAGAGAAAGGATTTGGAGGCACATATGACAAACTGAGCATCTAGACTGAAACATAAAGAGTGAATAGCTGGCTTTGTGATATCTATGTGGTGATGGAATCAACAGGAAAAAAAAAAACTGTCTTTTGATTGTGGAAGTTTAAACCAGAAAGCATGAGAGAGGACAAATTTTTAAAACACTGTTTATTCAGTAAATATTCCCATGTACACACAACACCTTCTTGATATATGATCAATGTCAACAGTCAATAGAAGGGTTCACAGGGAACAAACAAAATTTCTGATCCATGTTCTTATTCGGAAAGTGCTAATAACACAAATTTTCTACAATTTTCTATGTATTTCTACAGTTCTTATTTAGTTCTCATGGTTCCAGAGTAGAGCAACCTGCAGGGAATTTGAGACTTGGATCATTTTTTCTTCCTAGTTCTGGCCACTAAATCATAAAATACAATTCAATTAGTGGCAAAGATCAGTTATTCTAAAAGTCCAGAAAACCCATGGACTGGATTAAAGCATGACATAAAATCCTTCTTCTGGCTTCTCTCACCTACCCCAGAATCAATAAATTACACACCACTTTCAATAATATACTACAGTCCCTCACTCTACTTGAATAACCCTAGTGACTATGGGCTGTTCCCAAAATCTAGGCCACTATTACCAAATTATTTCTTTGTTCTTTCTCAAATATAAAGTATATGAAGGCAATGCAAGACTATAAAACTCAATCCATGCTAAATATTCATAATGTCAAATTCAAACTGAACTGACTCCTTGAAATTATACAACAAACCTATATTTCATGGTTCTTCCATTCTTTTCTATTTTCTCCAAAAATAATTCCAAAAATTTCCACTTTTCCTAAGAAAATAATTTCATTATCCCCTCCATTTCTACTAGCTTTCAATATATGGTCTCATTTTTATACTTATTTGCTGTTACTATTATTATTATTAATGTCAGGTGCTATGCTAATTGTTTTGAATCTGAAGGCAGACACTATTATTAATTCAAGTTTATAAATGACATGATTATAATATAGAGTTTATTAATATTCTCAAGGTAACATATCTAGTCAGTGTGGTAAAGGCACAAGCCAGGATTTAAAGCCAGTTACATCTGATTTAGGAACCTGAGCTGAGTTTCTTCATCTACTATCTTACCAGACCTACATTTATAAATGTATATAAGTATGCATACATATAAAGAATATGATGTTTTGAAAATATTAAATAAATGTTTTAAAATATTTCTTGCAATTCTCTATGCCTGAGTCTGGGCAATAAGGCTTAGTGCCTGTGATGGCTTGAAGCCATGTATCCCAGAAAAACATGTTCTTAAACTTAATTCATTCCTTTGGGTGGGTGTGAACCCTTGTTAATAGGGCCTTTTGCTGAGGTTACTTCAGTTAAAGTGTGGCCCAACTGAATCAGGATGGGTCTTAGTCTGTGTTCCAGTTTGATAATTCTGCCTTTATGCAAAATACCAGAAAATGGATTGGCTTTTATAAACGGTATTTATTGGGTTACAAATTTACAGTTCTAAGGCCATAAAAGTGTTCAAACTAAGGCATCAGCAAGAGGATGATGACATTCAGATCACCTCTGTCAGCAGGGAAGGCACATGGCTGGCTTCTGCTGGTCCTCTGCTCCTGGTCTGTGTTTCAAAATGAAGAAAGGCTGATGACATCCAGATCACCTCTGTCAGCAGGGAAGGCACATGGCTGGCTTCTGCTGGTCCTCTGCTCCTGGGCTGTGTTTCAAAATAGCTTTCTTCAAAGTGCCTCCAGGTGTCTGTCTTAGCCCCTCTTTCTCAGTTCCTCTGTGCCCTTGCTTCTTTCTACCAGGATGGTTCTCTCTAAGCATCTGGAGGTCCTCTCTTAGCTTCTCTGGGGCAAACTCTGGGCTTCATCTCTTAACTTAGCATCTCCAAACGTCCTTCTGTCCACATCTCCAAGTGTCTCTAAGCATCAGCCAGCAATGCCTCTGGAGCTCTCTTAAGTACTGCAGTGAACTAATCAAGACCCACCCTGAATGGGTGGGGTCCACACCTCCATGGAAATAATTCAATTCGAGGTTCCACACTAATCAACAGACTAATCAGTCTGCTCCCACAAGATTCCATTGAAGAATATGGCTTTTCTGAGGGACATGATATATCCAAACTGGCACAGTCCTATTACTGAAGGCCTTATAGGGAAGGTGAGAGAGAGAGAGAGAGAGAGAGAGAGAGAGAGAGAGAGAGAGAGAACAGAAGCTGCACATCAACTGAACCCAGAAGAAAAGGGAGAAGCCAGGGGAGACCACCATGTGCATTGCCATATGACAAGAAGACAAGGACCAAAGATAGCCAACAGCCAGTCCCAGAACACCTAGGCCTTCTGAGAGAAAGCATCACCTTGATGACACCTTGATTTTGGACTTCTAGTTTGAAACTGTGAGCCAATAAACCCCCAATATTTAATCCAGCCCACTGCATGATGCTCGTTTTAACAGCCAGGAAACTAAAACACTTATCCTGGGAAGGAAGGAAGTAGAAACTACCAAGAACAAATTAGTTACTGACCAGCTTTGAGTCTCAAAGCAGGTACTCATGAAAGCTTTATCTAGACAATATTGATGAAAGCCACATAGCTGGAAGAGAAAAAAAAATAATGACTTTATTGTCCTCTTTTAATGCATCTAGAGGCAAGTCAGTAGATGTGATTATAGATATTTTTTAAGGGAAGTCTCTGAAATATGAAAAAAACATGGGAGAAAATGCCCAATTTCCCATTAGAATGAATTACGGGAAGAAGTTAAGTATTGAAATGCATGCTCTGACTCCCTCTCTGGCCTGAATTTCTGAGAAGAAAGTTCTGTTAGGCAGACTGAGAGGACTGTCAAGGGCAAGGAATCTTTTATGTCATCTATTATTAGGGAATTTGACAAGCCCCCTTTGTATGGTGGTCCTTCTCCAATATTGAGCAGTCTTAGCTTTGAAACCAGAGAATTAAAGGATTTATTCAGGCCTCCTAAACTTCTATTAGCTCTCTACTGGCATAGAATGACTTGTAAATCCTCCCATGATTCTGAGGTGTGTGTGTGTGTGTATGTGTGTGTGCATGTGTGTGTAAATGGGGTGGGCAATGAGGACATTAACCTAGCCTACTGGCTATTGAGAATGGCAGAGATAGAAGCCAGAGGACTTTAAAAGTCCCTCAGCTGAGGACTGCAGGATGGGCTTCTGGGACCAGTTACTAAAGCAAAATCAGAGCAAAAAAGGAATAACGGTATAATCAGCGGAAAGAGAGGGATAATTCACCATGAGCATCCTTTGCGAGCATAGACCTCGTGTTACCTTAGCATCAGATTCAGTAGCGGTCAAAAGAAGTCTCAGGGATGGGATCTGTAACATCTCAGGCAGAGGCTAGCAAGGATCAGTCCAAAGAACTCTGAGTAGATCTCAGTACTCCATTCCCCCTCCACTAACATGTGGTTACACTTCATGCATACCCAACATTCCTTCATATATCCAGACAGCTTCTTAAAGAGAGGAAGTGGAAGTAGGCATATGTCTGAAAGGATGAGCATGTAACTGAGTCATCTGAGCACAGAGTAACTTCCTAAAGAGATAATCCAAATCACTGGAATGGGCTAAAAGCACCAGGAGAGGTTCCATCCAGTACTCCTGAATATCAAAACATCCCTGTCTCCTTGTTAGAAGGTTTAGGGTATTTTCAGTTAGAGAAATAAGGAAGATATTTTTCCTTTCCTTTCCTTATCTAAGTATAAACTTTGTAAATAATTACAGTCCACTATACCGTGTACTCTGTGACCAAAGACATGTCTTTTTTATTCATTGCCCACAGTGCCAGTGCCTGTTTGGCCACAGTATACCATCTTTTAAATGAATAGTAGTGAATGAACTTGTTATTTTTCCTTCAAGGTTCAGAAGAAGAAACATAACTAAGATTTCAAAAACTTAAACCTTCTACCACTGAACATGAACACATTTCCTTTCACTATTTCTGGAGCCCTCATATTTCAACCACCCCTTTTTGTCCTTGCATGTTCAATTTGGTTTCACTTGTCATTTTATACTCTAAATTGATAAACATACAAAAAGTTGTCCCTTCTTGAATTAAGGAGCAAAAAACCACAACTTATTTGAACATTCTGTCCTTTTGGGCAGTCATCCAGCTTATGCTGCTTTTCAAATATTTTAATGGGGATTTACCATCCCTGAAGCATTTTCCATTCATTCCCTCTTTCTCTCTTTTCTCTGTGTTCTCTTTTCTTCTTGCTAGTTTCAGAAAGCTGTCGTAAGGAGTAATGACTAGTCTTGGTGACTAAAAACACTATTGATTTCCTATTGATAAATGGAAGAACATATTTTTTTTCTTCCTTTCTCCCTGACATCACTGGAAACCTTGGCTTTGGTCACACCATCCTAAATGATGCTTTCCTCTCTCACAGACTTAGTGAAATGCATTGTCCTAGCTCTTTTCCCTCGACTTGTGACCTCTATTCTTTTATTTTTTTATGCATTTGCTTTATTCGTTTTCCACTCCTTGACAGCAAAATTCTTTCCTTTAGTAAGGCTGACTTATTTACTGCTATCCAAGTGTGCTCTATATATTTCTACCTCCAAAACTATTCATTTAAAGAGGCATTATTGTGAGAGCTGGAGAACACAGGGGTTTTGCTAAATATATACAGGGTAGAATCTTAGCGCAGCTACTTAATAACTGTATGAACTTGGACAAGTTCAAACTTGTCTCTTAGAGGTGGATAATAATTATATCTACATCAACTTGCTAAAAGGGGGATTTACACAATAAAAACAATTATATTTACCCATATAGTTACCATTTTTTTTTACTCATCTATCCTTTGTGATGATTTGTATTTCCAACAGGGATAATTTTCCTTCTCTCTGAAAGATTTCCTTTGATATTTCTTGTAATGTGTGTCTTTTTGGCGATGAATATTTTCAGCTTTGGTATAGCTGCAAAAGTCCTTATTTCTCCTTTGTTGTTAAAAGATTATTTATGTGGATATGGAATTCTAGATTGATAGTATTTTTTTTCAGTACATTAAAAATTTACTCCAACGTCATCTCACATTGTTCCCCAAAAAAATATGTTGTGATCCTTATTGATGTTTCTTTGTATGTCACATGTCTTTTTTTTCCTCTGGCTGCTTTTAAGTTTTTCTCCCAAAAACAGGTTTTGAGCCATTTGGTTGTGATTTTACCATTGTTCAGATTTCTTCATTTTTCTTGTTCTTGGGGTTTGGTGAGCTTCTTGGATATGTAGATTTATAATTATCATCAAATATGAAAATTTTCAATCATTATTTCTTTAATTTTTTTTTTTTTTTTTTCTGTTTCCTCTTCTTTTCTCTCTCATCAGGACTCCAGTTACATCAATTACATGTTTCTTA
Source organism: Choloepus didactylus (assembly GCF_015220235.1). Classification (NCBI taxonomy): domain Eukaryota; kingdom Metazoa; phylum Chordata; class Mammalia; order Pilosa; family Megalonychidae; genus Choloepus; species Choloepus didactylus. Next base: position 150,781,930 of record NC_051307.1, on the reverse strand, counting down.
GGTACCTGAAGTTGTCCCACAGTTCACTGATGCTCTATTCAGTATTTTTAGCTCTCTGTCACAGCCCATGAGGGCCATGCCAGTCCAGAGGCCAAAGAAGACAACAAGCATTTTCTGATACATGAACTTTTATTCAGGGCTTATTTACAGGATGAGAAGTTGTGGAAAGATCATGACAGCTCTCTCAGGCCGGACAAGCATCGCGTTTGCAGGGAAGATGATCCAGCCATGCAAAGAGGACAGAAAGCCTTTTATAAGGGTTTAAGACAAAGGCCTTCCTAAGGCTGTGGGGAGCATAGATGCAATCAGCCATTAATTCCATTCAATGTATTTTTCATCATACATATTGTAGTTTTCCACTTTATAAGTTCAACTTGTTTCTTTTCTTTATCTTCCATGTCTTTACTAAATGTTTGAACATGTAGAATATAGTTAAATAAATATTTTAGTGTCTTTGTCTCTTAATTCTAATATCTGTGTCAGTTCTAAGTTGCTTTCTATTGATTAATTTTTCTCCTCATTATAAGGTGTATTTTCATGGTTCTTTTGAAAGCCTGGTAATTTTTTATTGGATGCCAGACATTATGAATTTTAACTTGTTGTCTGCTGGATATTTTTATATTCCTATAAATATTCTTGAATTTCATTCTGGGTTCTGTTAAGTTACATGGGAACAATTTGATTCTTTCAGATGCTACTCTTAATACATATATATTTTAGACAGAATTAGACAAGTGATCATTCTGGGTATAATTATTCCCCATTTCTAAGGCAAGTGTATACTCCCCAAATCTATGTGAATAACAGAGTTGGGGATAGGCATTACTCTTGACTGTATGTGAGCACTGGGCAATAGTACCACTAATTACTTTAGATAATTCTTTGCTTTGACCTCAGTTAGTTACCTCACATGCCTCTCTACTGGTCAGTACTCATCTGATTTATAATAAGGGAACTTGTGGAAAACTTCAAATTTCTAACTCTGTGCAGCTCTCTCCCATACTCTGCATGTGAACTCTCACGATGTTGGTGTCCCAACTCCACCTCGACTGTCACTCACAGCACTGGAAACTCTAGGCAGTAAGAGGGAGCAAGCATGAGATGGGGCTCATCTAATGTGTTTCCTACTGCTCAGAGATCACTTTCCTTTATTACCTGATATCCAATCTATTAAAAATTGTTGTTTCTTATATCTTATCCATGTTTGATTGTTTCAGATGAGAGGGTAAACCTAATCCCTGTTATTCCATCATGAACACAATCCTGTTCAAATTTTTGATTTATTGATTTATCTAAGATTTTATCAGTGAAGTTATTGAATTTGGATTTAAACATGATATTCAGATGGAATGCTAGGTCTTGATTTCTTAATATGCATTTAATTAGCTTAGAAAAAGTTAACTCTATATATGTACATATGTGTGGTATGCATATGCATACACATGCATACATAGATATATTTACATATATATCTGTGTGTGTACATGTGTATGCATATTCTTCAACTTAGGTAATATATTACTAATTTGATTCACTTATTCTTTAATCACCCATACATTTATTCACTTTTTAAATAGATATTGAATGCCTCCTTTGTGCCAATCACTCTTATAAATGTGAAAATACGGCAGTGAATCTATTAGATCTTCATCTAACAGATTACAAATTACTGTATAAAGTAATACAGTTCATTCTTTTTATTTCTCTCATAGATCCTACTACAGTGTGGGTCTTAAGATAGTTAAATAATAATTTAAAATGTAATTTTAGATGTAAAAGAGAAATTTAAGATGACATTTTTAATGCTAATTCTCTTTATGTGTGCGTGTACTTAGAAATTGTTTAATTTTCCTATATCAATATTAAAAGGGTTTGGAATTTTCTTTTGAATTCAGATATGTTAGCCTGATATCTAAGATTTTCTTTCAACATGCCACCTCCTCATATGCTCACAGTCTTTTAAAATTCTTCAGTTTCTCATGCCTTGGATGATGCTTAATCAATTCCAATATTTCTAAACCAGCTCTTTCTTATGAAGATGTAATTTCAAGATTAAAAGCTCCATTTACAATTAAGTCATTTATTGTAATCATGAAACAATTGACCTGTGTAAATTTGACTTTATTTTATTTTTTATGATTTCTGAAATGGGTTGATTCCTTCTTTCCTGTGCTAAGCATCTATAGGAAATGTGAGTATATTAATACTTTCTTTAACTACTATCCTTGGCCTACATCAGTTTAAAATTCCGTCAAAAAACTTTACATGAAGCAGTTCTCATATTTTTTTGTCCTCAGTTGAATCATTATGGAAAATCTGTTTTGTTTGTTTTACATGATTTGAATAGGATGGAGTTACTTCAGTATGATTATAAATATAAAAAGAAATATATACATATCTATAAAAATTGTCTTTCTATTCATGAAGTTTTAAACAGAAATACATGCTTTTATTTACTTCACTTTCTGTTTCTCTTTAAATACCAAAGATTCCTTATAAATACTAGAGTCCAAACTTCAAATAATATTTGGTCTTAGCAGCTACTTTTTATATTGGAATTTATATAAATGTATACATATACAAATTATATAATAATTACTACAAATACAAAAGTAGTCCATCCATCCTTACAATAATATATCAAATCCGAGGTGCCAAAATTAATGTTACAAACTGTGTACATTAGATTTCAACCTATAAGCTTATAGTCCCTGTCTCTGCATTACACAAAATTTTTCGATTTTCATGCAAAAAGTAACTCTGCCTAACTTAATAAAAAAGGATATTTATTGAAATGATACTGAGTTAGTTCAAATAATTGAAAAGAAATGATCACCAAACCCTTAGAAAAAGGTTAGTTCTTAGGTAAAGATAGTGGAGGTTTAGGGACCTTCACTCCAGAGAACTGTCGTGAAGTAACTCAAGTCATGCCTCCAGTTTTAGGTTCCTCTGTGCCAAGGACAATCCCTTGAGTGAGAAGATATGATTGTTTCAGTTCAGGGCAGAATTATGCAAAACGCTGGTGCATTTAGGCATGGCCAGGGAATATGGACAAGAAAGAAAGAGGGGAAGAAGCACCACATGGCCGCAGGAGAAATCCTCATGAGCCAGGCAGGCTCCCCAATTTGTGTGTCCTCCTCATCCCACCAAAATAGCTATGACATTAATCCCCATAGTTTCACATATGCTAAGTTACTATAACTATAATATATGTATGCTTTTATTTTGTTTTGATTATTGTTTTGTTTTATTTTGTTTTTTGTTTTGCTTTGTTTTTACAAACTAATGCAGCAGCATGATTTGCATCAGAATAGAAGGGCCTTTTTTTGGAAACTATCTTGATGAATAAACTTGGATGTAAAAATCAAACACCTCCTCTTTTGGAATGTTCTAAAATAGACGGAATATAAAGGAGAACTGAATTCCTCAGATAATAAGAAAAGTAAAATTATGAAACTTGGTGACCAACCCTAGATTGAAAGGAGAGATATGGGCAAGGATGTAAGGTGAGAGATCCTGCAGCCTGGTCATCATGGCCTGAGAAGATGTTGGTCTCTGAGACATCCATGGCAGAGGATAGTTTACAAATTATCAGGCACACTGAAATTGAAGTTTCTTCCTACTATGTAGTACAAACAGCAATTATGTTAGTCTTCCCATTGCTGAAATGAAGTTAGAGGACGGGTGTCCAAGATGGTGTAAAGTGGAAATAAAAAGAGGATGGAAACGGCAGGAGGGAGACTGATGGTTAAATAGGGCAGGAAGTCTGGGTGGCTGCAGCAGAAGTTGAATCAGAAGAGAGTCATCCCCAGATATCCCTTCGAGATCAACAGATGATCTCTGCACTTTTCATGACTCAGGGAACTACGGCACAGCTATTTCATTTAGACATGTTAGGAGAGGTGGCCCAGAACACAAGAAGACTCCAGGCCTCTCAAGCCAGAGGCACCAGTTACTTTTCATTTTTAGAATAAAATGATGGTTTTATGAAAAGAAGACTGCAGAGGTAAAAATGCTTTTTGCATCACATAATGTCAAGGGTACATAATATTAGTATTACTTCTCACAGTTGATGTTACCCTTGTCTACCTGGCTCAAGTAGTATTTGTCAGGTTTCTCCACAACTCTTTTTATCCCCTTTTCTACACTGCACTCATTGGAAGTCACTCTACGAAACCCCTATAAACATATGAGGAGGTATAGTATAACTCCTTGTGGGTGAAGTATCTGTATAAATTATTTGGAATTCTTTTGCACAGGAGATTTGTTTTATCTTCTATTTATTTATTTATTAGCTCAATTTATTTATATGTTCATTTGTATCACTATGGACTCATTTTTATACTTAAAGTGTAATCCAATACTACTTCATCATTTGTTCCTCTAATTACATCAGATTTAATCCTTCCGTGTTCTTGTAGTTGACCTTGGTGTCCCTTTGACATAGTCCCATTGTTTTGTGTGAGCATGTGTGAGCATGTGTGTGCATGTGTGTGTGCATATCAGTGAGTGTGTGTGTTTAGTACTTTGTTACTTTATGACACCTTGAGAAGCTCCAAGTTCATCTTACATATTTCCTGCCCTGATTTTAGAATAATCCATTGTGCCAAGGAGTGATGGTTTCTTTTCGTGGAAATGGTATCAGAAACCAAGTGTTCTTGTGTAATTGCTTGTAGGCCTTGTCAGTTCTCAAAGCAAGGAAATATATCTGGGCATACTAACCTGTGTGTGTGTATATAATATAAATATTTCTCTGTGTAACCATCTGTATATATATATTAAAATAAACACAAAATTCATACTGATACCTCCAACTTGAATCCATTATTACATGGGTATTCAAGACTTCTCCCCTTGCTTCTCTCTAACACCCCACCCCTGACTCCAACAGTGAGAAATCTGGCTCCCACCATCCACTATCCATTTACTTTATTGTTCAGATCCCTATGGGAAAAACCCTGTCACATATATTGCAGTGCTTATGTACAGCTCCTTTTGCATTAAGTCTTACAAATTTCATTCATCTCCAAAGTTACCTCAGTCAGCAACATTTTCCTACACCCCTTTCAGTAATGTTGCTTCATACACTTATAATGCAGTGAGGTTGTTTTGTCACATTCTACTTTCCATCCTGGGATTCCCTGACCTCCTAAAGGATTACCAATAATTTGCATACTTTAAGGTTAAATCTTTGTACTATGAAACTCATGAATTTTGACAAATGCATACTATCTTATATCCTCCATTACAGTACCATACAGAATAGTTTAACTGTCCTAAAAAGTCTACTAAATCTCACCTTTTCACCCATCCTGATCTCCAACAACCAGGTATTTTTTTACTACCTTCATAGCTTTGCCTTTTCTAGAATGTCACATAATTGGAATCACATATTATTTAGTCTTTGGAACTGGCTTATTTCACCTAGCAGCATCTATTTAAGATTCATCCATGTATTTGAGTGGTTTGTTAGTTCATTCATTTTTATCACTGAAAATTATTCCTTGTATGGATGTATTACTAGGTCTTTAGACTTTGCATGAAAATTTAGAATCAGTTTGTTGATATCTACATAATAGCTTCCTGAGAATTTGATTCGATTTTCATTGAATGTAGAGATCAAGTTGAAAGTAACTTATTTTAACAAGATTGAGTCTTCCGATCCATGAACATGATATATTGCTCCATTTAGATTTTCTTTGCTTTCTTGTTTTAGTGTTTTGTAGTTTTTTGAATGTAGATCCTTTACATATTTTGTTAGATTTGTGCCTAAGTATTTCATTTTTGTGATGCTATATTTGGTATTTTTTTAAGTTTTAAATTCCAATTTTGATAGCTGGTATAGAGGAAAGCAATTGGCTTTTGTATAGTGATTGTGTACACTGTAAATTTGCTATACTTATTTATTCTTTCCAAGAGTTTTCCTATAGGTAGATTCCTTGGAATTTTCTACAAGTACAATCATGTATCTATAATAAAGGCAATTTTATTTCTTCCTTTCCAATCTATATACCTGTTATCTCTTTTATATTTTGATTTTTTCTTCCTTTCTCTTCTTTTTTATTTCTGGTCTTATTGCAATAGCTATGGCTTACAGCATGATGCTAGATAGTAGTGTTGATAGAGGACATCATTGCCTTGTTCCTGACCACAGGACAAAAGTGTCCAGTCACTCATTAAGTATAACGTTTGCTGGAGGTTTCTTTATAATGTGGAGGAAGTCCTCAATAATGAGTGTTACATTTTGTCAAATGGTTTTTCTTCATCCATGCCATGATGATCTGGTTTTTCTTCTTTCACTTGTTGATATGGTGGTTTGCCTTGATTGTCTTTTGAATGTTGAAATAGGCTTGAGCACCTGGAATAAATGGCTCTTGGTCAGTGTGTGTAAGCTTTTTTTATACATTCAATTTGCTAAATTTTGTTAATTATTTTTGCAATTACATCCATGAGAGATGTTGGTCTGTAGTTTTATTTTCTTGTAATGTTTTTATCTGGTTTTGGATAAGGTAATGTTGGTTTCAGAATATGAGTTAGAAAATGTTCTCTCTGCTTCTGTGTTCTTGAAGAGATTGTGGAGAGTTAGTATCATTTCTTCCTTAAATGTTTGTCAGAATTCAAGAGTGAAATCATCTTGGGCTATTATTCAGTGGAGTTTATTAATTATTCAACTTTTTAAATAGATATTGTGTTATTCAGGTTATTTATTTCTCCTTGTGTGAGTTTTAGTAGTTTGTGGATTTCAAAAAATTTGGCCTTTTTGTCTAAGGTATCAAATTTGGTGGTATATAGACTTCTTCAGAGAATATTACCATTTTAATTCCAAGAGATCATTAGTGAAGATCCATTTTCCATTTTTGATATTGGCAATTTGTGTGTTCTCTTTTTGTTGGTTAGCTATGCTAGAAATTCATTAATTTTATTAATCTTTTGAAAGAATCAGTTTTTGATTTTGTTGATTTCTCATTCTATTGTTTTCCTATTTCCAATTTTGTTGATTTATGTTCTAATTTTTATTATTTCTTTTCTTCTGCTTGTCATAAGCAGAAACTACTCTTCTTTCCCTAGTTTCCAAGATGAAAGCCTAAGTTACTGATTAAATGTCTTATTTCCTTCCTAATTTATGCACTTATTGTTATAGTTTTCCCTCTAAGCACTATTGTTTCACTGTATAAATTTTGATAAGTAGTATTTTTTTCATTTATTTCAAAATATATATTTTATTAAATTTCTCTTGAAACTTCTGCTTTGACAAATGGGCTATTGTTAAGTGTGTTTAATTTCCAAATAGTTGAGGATTTGTAGGCTATCTTTATATGACTAATTTCTTGTTTAATTTATTTACGGTCTGAGAACATATGTAGCATGATTTTTATCATTTCACATTTGTTAAGGCATGTTTTATGGCCCAAAGTTTATTCTATCTTGGTGAATGTTCCATTTGAGAATGTGTACCCTGCTGATGTTGGGTGGAATAGTTTATATATGTTAACAAGATCAAGTTGAGTGATAGAGCTTTTTAGGTCATGACTACTATCATGGATTTTCTGCTGGCTTGGTCTATCAATTACTGACAAAGGGTGTTGAAATTCCCAAATATAATAAAAGATTTTTAAATTTCTCCTTTTGTTACATCGGTTTCTTTTTCATGTACTTTCACACTCTCTTATTAGGTGTAGACATGTTTAGAATTGTTATGTCACCTTGGAGAATTAATCCTTATATCATTATGCAATACTGCTTTTCATTCCTGATAATGTTTCTTTTTGTGCTGACATCTGCTTTAAAAAAATATAGTTATTCTTGCTTTCTTTAGTTTAATGCTTGTATAGTATGTCTTTCTCTATCCCTTGACTTTTTTAAATTCAATTTTCTTGAGATATATTTACATACCATACAATCATCCACAGTGTACAATCAGTTGTTCCCAGCATATGATATAGCTGTGCATTCATCACCACAATTTTTGAACATTTTCATTACCACACACAAAAAAGAATAAGAATAAAAGTTAAAGTAAAAAAGAACACCCAAAACACCCCCTTCCCCCATCCCTCCCTATTATTCATTTACTTTTTGTCCTCATTTTTCTATTCATCTGTCCATACAGTTGGTAAAGGGAGTGGGAGATGCAAAGTTTTCACAATCACATGGTTACACAGTGTAAGCTATATATTATAAAATTGTCTTTAAGAATAAAGGCTACTGAGTTGCAGTTAAACAGTTTCAGGTATTTCCTTCTAGCCATTCTGATAGACTAAAAACTAAAAAGGAATATCTATATAATGCATAAGAATAACCTCCAGAATGATCTTTCAACTCTGTTTGAGATATCTTAGCCACAAATACTTCATTTTGTTTCTTCTCTCTTCCGCCTTTTGGTCCAAGAAGGCTTTTGCAATCCCACAGTGCCAGGGCCAAGCTCATCCCCTTGAGTCATGTCCCACATTGCTAGGGAGATTTACAACCCTGGGACTCATGTCCCACATAGAGGGGAGGGCAGTGAATTTACCTGCCAAGTTGGCTTAGAAAGAGAGGCCACATCTGAGCAATAAAGGAGGTTCTCTGAGGGTGACTCTCAGGCATAATTTTAAGTAGGCTTAGCATCTCCTTTGCAGTAACAAACTTCATAAAGGCAAGCCCCAACATTGAGGGCTCAGCCTTCAAATTGGTGGTACCCAATGCTTGTGAGAATATCATTAATTCCCCAGGTGGGGAAATTTAATATTTCCACATTTTCTCCCAGTCTTTCAAGGGGGCTTTGCAAATACATTTTTATTCTCTGCCCAAATTACTCTCGGATTCATTGGGGCTTCACTTAACCTGTACAAACCAATCAGATTTCACTCCCTATTCAACGTTCCATGTAATTGTGTTATTTGAATAAACTGACCATACAAGTTAAATTATATAGTATGTTACAAAAAATATAGATTTTGCACCTAATAATCATCTCTTCTTTTGGTCTCACACAGGAGTTGAAGTTTTAAAAACATCATTAATATCATCCTTCATGCTTTAGTCTGATTTACCTTAGTCCTAAACAAGTCCAGTTTGTTCATATCTCTAATTGAAGTCTGATCTCTTTTTTCAGAATCTAACATTTGCTGTATGGCCTTATGCTAATATTCATAGCTGCCAGACTCTGGCTCTGAGTCTCAGGTGTCACACAGATACCCAAAGTTCCAGGGACAGACCAGGTTATACACAAAGAACTCAGTATCTGAGAATTTAGAAATAGCCATCACAACTCAGGAATAGATGTATCTGCTGTAAGAGCTTACAATCTAGAAATCTTTACAATAAGCCTTCCCCTGATAACCTATGCTTTCAGACTCAATTCTCAGAGTTTGCACATTATAGTTAACTCATATTAGTGAGACATTATAATGTTTTTCTTTTCATTTCTGGTTTATTTCACTCAACATACAGTCCTCAATGTCCATTCTCCTCACAACTTTACTCCTTGTTATAGCAGCTCAACATTCCACTGTATTTATATGCCACAGTTTGCCAGTCTGTTCATCAGCTGATGTATCCTTAAGCCACCTCCACCCATTGCAAATCATGAATACTGATACCACAAACCCCACTGTGCAAATGTCCATTACTGTCCCTCTTTTCAGTTCTTCCAAGTATATACCTAATTACCTAGTTTCAGGGCCATATGGCAACTCCATGCTTAGGTTCCTATGGAACCACCACACTGCCCTCCAAATGGGCTGCACTGTTCTATTACCCCACCAACAGTGATTAGGTACATCCCTTTCTCCACATTTTCTCCAGTACTTGTATCCCTCTGTTTATTCTTCAGGTGGTTTTATTCACACACCATATATTCCCTTCTGAGAAAACAACCAATGGTTCCCTATATAATCACCTTGTTATGCATTCACCACCACTATCTATATAAGACATTTCCATTTCATCCACAAAGAAAAAGGAAGAGGAAAAAAAAACAAAAGGAGAAAAAAGAAAAAGGAAGGAAGAAAATGAAAACTAAAAAACAACAAAAGAAAAAATAAAATTAAAATAAAATACAGTAAAAACAATAACAACACCAACACCAAGAATTTCATACCCCTCCCTTATGTCCCATCTTATAGACATTTAGCTTTGGTATATTGCCTTTGCTACAATTAATGGAAGCATATTACAGCTATAGACACTAGTTTGCATTTATTGCATTTTTTCCTCAATACAACCCCATTCTAACAACTTGCAAGGTGACATTCATTTGTTTTTCCTCATGTAAAAACATTCTTATATTTCTACATTTAATCACAATCATTGACAACCCTAGGTTTCACTAAGTTATACAGTCCCAGTCTTTATCTTCTATCTTTCCTTCTGGTGTCGTACATGCCCCTATCCTTCCTCTTTCAATACCCCTTTACTTTTTTTTTTCTAATTTATTTTGAAATAAACTCAAAGTTATAGGAACAGTTGCAAAAACAATACAAACCCCATACACAGAACTCCAGCATACCCTGACCCCCCTCCCCCGATACCCCAATCCATCACCTTTAACATGCTGTTACACTGCTATTTCTTTCCTTCCCTCCCTATCTATCATCCATCATCTATTGCTCTGTCTTCTGAACATATGAGAGCTAGCTGCACACATCCTTGAACAAACACTATAATTCACATATACAATTCCCACGAACAAGAACATTCTTTTATGCAATCCCATTAAACGCCACTAAGAAGTACAAGAGATTCAACATTGATACAAAGCTTATATTCTATATTTCCTTTTTTTTTTTTTTTTCCTTATGTCTCAACTGTGTCCCTTTGAGCCTCCTGTCCTCCATCCTCAGATCCCATCCAGGGTCGTCCTTGGCATTCAATTGTCATCTATTTAATCTATTTAGACTTTTTTTTTTTTCTCAATTGTGGAAACATATATACAGCCTAAATCTTCCCATTCCACCCCCTGCCTAGTATTCCATTAGTGGGATTAATCACATTTAGAATGTAATGCTATCTCTTTCCCACCATCCATTACTAGAAATTTCCCTTCACCTCAAACAGCAACCCTACACACACTTCTTAATTCCCCCTTGCCCCTTCCCTCATTTCTCTTAACCCATACTCTACTATTCATCTCTATGGTCATATTCTCTGATAATTTCTTTGTGTTTACTGTGGGGCTTAAAATTAACCTCTTAAATCCATAACAATCTTGTTTTTCTTTGATACTAACTTAACTTCAATAGGACACATAAACTATGTTCCTATACTCCTCCATTCCCCCACCTTTATATAGTTCTTGTCAAAAATTACATATTTTACATTGAGTTCAAAACCACTGATTTGTCATTAGAGTTCGTGCATTTTATATCATGTAGGAAGTAAATAGTGGAGTTACAATTCAAAAATCATTGACTTCTATTTGTATTCCATTGTGGTCAGAGAATGCACTTTGAATATATTAATTTTTTTTTTTTTAATTTATTGCAGCTTGTTTTATGTCCCAGCATATGGTCCATTCTGGAGAAAGATTCATGATCACTAGAGAAAGATGTGTGCCCTGGTGTTTTGGGATGTAAGGTTCTATATATGTCTGTTAAAATTCTCTATATCTCTTTCTCCTTTCCTTGTTTCTCTGTCGGTAGGGCTCCTTTTAGTATCTGAAGTAGGGCAGGTCTTTTATTGGCAAACTCTCTCAGCATTTGTTTGTCTGTGAAAAATTTAAGCTCTCCCTCAAATTTGAAGGAGAATTTTGCTGGATAAAGTATTCTGGGTTGGAAATTTTTCTCTCTCAGAATTTTAAATATGTCATGCCACTGCCTTCTCACCTCCATGGTGGCCACTGAGTAGTCACAACTTAGTCTTATGTTGCTTCCTTTGTATGTGGTGAACTGCTTTTCTCTTGCTGCTTTCAGAACTTGCTCCTTCTCTTCAGTATTTTACAGTCTGATCAGAATATGTCTTGGAGTGTGTTTATTTGGATTTATTCTGTTTGGAGTTTGCTGGGCATTTATGTTTTGTGTATTTATATTGTGTAGAAGGTTGGGGAAGTTTTCTCAAACAATTTCTTTGAATACTCTTTCTAGACCTTTACCCTTCTCTTCCCCTTCTGGGACACCAATGAGTCTTAAGTTTGGACGTTTTATTTTACCTATCATATCCCTGAGATCAATTTCGATTTTTTCATTTTTTTTCTCCATTCTTTCTTTTGTTCTTTCATTTTCTGTTCTGTGGGCTTCTAGGACACTGAGTCATTGTTCAACTTCCTCTAATCTTTTATTATGAGTATCCAGAGTCTTTTTAATTTGGCCAACAGTTTCTTTTATTTCCATAAGATCTTCTATTTTTTTATTTACTCTTGCAATATCTTCTTTATGCTCTTCTAGGATCTTCTTTATGTCCCTTATATCCTGTGCCATGTTCTTCTTCGTGTCCTTTATATCCTTTGCCATGTTTTCATTCCTCGATTGTAGTTCTTTGATTAATTGTGCCAAGTACTGTGTCTCTTCTGATAATTTGATTTGGGTGTTTGGAATTGGGTTCTCCATATCGTCTGCTTTTATCATATGCATTAAGATTTTCTGTTGTTTTTGACTCTTAGCATTTGCTTTGCTTGATAGGGTTCTTTCAAGTTGTAAAAAAAAATACCAATCTAATTTTTCAGAAATACAATTTGGTGGCATACACTTTCTCTAACTAACCAGCAGATGGCATCTGAGAGTCACCTATACCCCTCAGGTCAGTTCTCTTCAATTTTGTCCTTGTGGTGTGTGGGGAAATGATTCTTGTGGGGTTCAGTTGGTGAGCTCAGTTTGGGTGTGTTACTGGAGCCGTCCGCCCCGAATGTGGGGCATGTGTCCAGGTGGCTAGGGAGGAAGGGCAGCTTTAATATTCAACCCCCCCCCAGGTGTTCCTGGAGATTCAAGGCCACTCCAAGAGTCTAAGCCTTCATTTCAGTTCTGCCCCAGACCTTCTCTGTCGCTGACCCACAAACCACCGGCATTGACATAGCATCCCTGGGTTTTCCGAGTGGGCTCCTCTTCTCAGCTGTGATCTTCCAGGACCTGTCCTGAGGGAATGCTGTGCTATGTCACAAAGCATCTCAACCCCCTGCCCACACCAGGGCAACCAGTGTGGCTCTGGGCTGCGGGCACGGCCCCGGGCAGGAGTGTCTCCAGCCCACTGGGGAGCCAACTGCAAGCAGCAGGGTTTCTTTCTCCTTCTGGCTCTCCCCTCCGGTCCCCTGGCCCTGTGGGAATCTGCAGTAGGCTATCCTCCAAGCCAGACACCGAGAGGCCAGCTCAGCCCACTCTTGCCGTGCTTCACTGCACAGTTCCCACCATCGCAACTGCAGCTGCTCCTGAGTTTTTCCATTGTTTTTTTTTTTTTTAAAGAACCAGTCTGTCTCCAAACGCCAACCCCTGGCTTCCCCACACTGCAGCATGGCCACGGGTCTTTCAGCTGGCTTACTCACTCGTTTCAGAATGCCGACTCCTGGTTTCACCAAGTGTATGGCCCCTGTGGATTTAGTAGACCTTGTCCAGCTGGTGCATCACTGAAACTGGTATTCTGGGTCACCTTCTGGTTTTTATCTAGTATTTTTCACAGAGGTGTTTTTTTGCCCTGTCTCACCTAGCTGCCATCTTAGGTTCTGCCACCCCTTTACTTTCAAGTTATAAGAATCTTTATATTTTAAATGGGTTTCTTATAGAGAACATGTAGTTTTGTCTTATTTTATACCTACTCCGGTATTCTTTGTCTCCTTTGTCTTTTAATTGGTTTATTTAAACTATTAACATTTAAGTGTTTATTGATGCAGTTGGTTTACTATCTCTTTATTTTTTTTAACTACTTTATATTTGTTGGTTTCATTTTTCTTCATTTACTTTTTTCCCACCCTTATATTCCTTCTCTGATTTAAATTGAACATTATGTATTATTCTATTTATCTCTTCCCTTAGCATATCAATTATACTTCTTTTAAAAATTGTTTTAGTGTTTGCCCCACAGTTTATAATATACATTTCTAGCTAATCTATGCCCACTTTCAAAGTAACAACAATCGACTTCATGCATAGTACAAGTACCATGGTATCTAGTCAATAATGTTCTGTAATCTTATCTTTCTTTCAATATAGGTTAGGTATTTGATTTCATTTTTATCTTTCTGGTTTTTCTTTTGAGAAAAATCTTAGTGTATATTTTTCTGAAGTTTGAATATGATATGCCTAGATATGCTGATTTTGATATTTATACTGCTTTGTTTGGTCTCAGCTTCCTGGATCTGTTTTAGTATCTGTCCTGAAGTTTAGAAACTCCTCAGCCTTCATTATCACAAATGTTTCTTCTGTGTCATTCTCTTTTTCTTCTTCTGGTATTCCAATTATACTTATGTTATAACTTTTGAAAATTTCCCATAACTCTTGGATGTTCTATGTCTTTTCATATCCTTTTTTCTTTTTACAATTTTGTTTGAAAGTTTTATTGACTTATCCTCAAGCTCACTAATTTTTTCCTCTGCTGTGTCCAGTATACTGACAAGCCCATCAAAAGCATTCTTCATCTCTGTCATAATGTTTATGATTACTCACATTTCCTTTTTGAACTATTTCTTTGTTTCCATCTCTCTGCCCACATTATCCATCTCTTCTAGCATGTTGTCTGCTTTTACCATTGGGGTCCTTAGCTTATTAATCCATAGTTATTTAAATTTCCCTGTCTGATAATTCACACATCTGTGTCATATCTGAGTCTGGTCCTGTGTTAAGTTTTTCGCTTCAGACTGTGTTTCTCTTACCTTTTAGCATGTCTTGTATTTTTTTCTTTAAAGCCAGACATGTTGTATTGAGCAATAAGAACTGAGGTAAATAGGCCTTTACTGTGAGTATTTATGTTAATCTGGCTGGGAATTGGGCTGCATTTAATGTTTTGAACGTGTAGGTGCCAGAGGCTCCAGATTCCACCAGTGTCCTTGTTTTGGTCTTCCCTCTTGCTTTCTGTTTCTCAAAATATTCCACTTTAGAAAGAGTCTGCATATAGCAGCTCTTTCAGCTCTAATCCACTGCTATTTTCCAGGATGCCTGGGGGTAAGGTGTGGGGGAGGGGAAATGTTCTATAACCTTATAATTAAATCTCTGTATTTCAATCACACATTTGTGATCTGTGACCTCCACACACATTTTTCCGATGGTGTAACTCCTCCAGCCTCTTAGGTAAGATGGGGCACCTGGAGGAAGTTGGAGTGGGAGAAATGCCCCCTCCCCAACTGGGATAAGGTCCTTGGCAAGACTTTTCTCTTCAGAGAAGGTCTTCAATATGGAGAATGCTCTGGGTGTAGGTTGCAATGATTATTCTTTTTCTCCACCTGCCAGAGAAAGGAGGTGATCTTTCCCAGATTCTTGCCTTGAGAACTTGGAGATACAGTCCATGGAAGTGTGGAGACTTCCCTAACACTGTGGCCCCAAGGAGTTTCTCAGTCTCAGGCTAGTCTATACATGGTGCTCCAGCCATTTGTCAATGTTACTATTTGAGTTTTTCTTCAATTTCTAAGTCCCAACAGTTTCTGCTCCAGATAAGCAGGTCTCAGCTCTGACTCTCTAGAAATGCCTGTCTCTTCAAATTTGGGATTGGCAGTTTGATTTGTGTCTTAGCTTGCCAGGCTGCCAAGACAAATACCACACAGTGGGTTGTCTTAAACAACTAGAATTTATTTGCTTATGGTTTCAGAGGCCAGAAATCCAAAATCACAGCATCAGCAAGGCCATGCTTTCCTCCCAAAGTCTGTAGTGTCTGGTGTCTTGCTGCAATCCTTGGGGTTCCTTGGCTTGTATCTCTACTTCTCTTCATGTGACAATCCCTTTCTTCTTGTGTCTACTCTTCCAGTCTCCACTGACTTCTACTTCTCTGCCTCTCTCTGACTTCTCTTTATAAAGCCTCCAGTAATATGGTTTAAGGTCCACCCATATTCAATTGGGCCACATACAAATAGGGTCTTAAAAGACCCTACTCACAAATAAGTCGACACCTTAACTGATAATATATCTTCAAAGGGCCCTATTTGCAAGTGTGTTTACACCTAAGAATGCGGGTAAGGATTAAGAATATGCCTTTTGTTGGGCTACATAATTCAGTCTACCACATCTTGCAACTTTAGTTCTCTGATGGGTTCAAGAAACGTTTGATTTTCATTTTCTCCAACTTCTTCTTGGAAGAAGTGATGATTTCTAAGCTCTTTACATGTTCTTGAGATGCATATGCCTCAGTTCATATATTTTGCCATTCAAGAAAAACTGGGATTGAATCCCTGCTCTATTAACTGCCATCTTTTGTCTTTGCAAGTCACTGAATTACTTATAGCTTTCTTTCTTTTCATCCATAAGATAGAACAAATATTAATGTGTATTTCTGGGGATAAAACAACAAGGCTTAGTAGTTAGCAAGTATTCTCCATAATAATATAAAATTAGATATTTTTAAAAGATTTTCTCCCAAGTTATTTTGTTACTTTTTTATTATATCAATGTGTATTATAGCAACTACATTGACCTTACTTTTCATGCTGTAGAATACATTATCCGAATATGGAGAAAATCCTTAATCCTATGCTGGTTAACTAGTTAAAGCAGCTTTCCCCAAGCTGTAATCTGTGGGTACTCTTTATTTCAATGAGATGCTTCTGAGTCCAATAAATTTCAAACTTGTTTGCTATAACTTGTCTTCCTTCTTTTTGTTTTTTGTTTTGTTTTTTTTTTGTTTTATTTTATTTCTTGACTTAAATTACACTGAATGAGTTTTCTTAATTCATTTTTTCTCTGTTGTGGTTTGACAGTTTGACATTCTGTTTCATTTAAATATTTATATATTAAATATATGAAAATAGTAAATATATAAAAAATAGTAAATATATATCAAATATATAAAAATATTAAGTATACAAAATATGAAACTATAAAAATATTAAATGTATAAATATATTAAATATATAAAAATATATTTATATATTGAATAATCCATATTTCATATAAGAAGTCTAAACTTAATAGTACTTACATCCAGTTGAAAAACAAAAGATCATTAGAATGTTTTAAAGATAATCACTTTCCTTCTTTCTTTTATGCTGTTGTTTTCTAGAATTTTTGTTTTGCTTTTAAATCCTTCTACACTTCATCTCTCCCTCTCTCTCTTTTTAAAATAAATGCATGTGTGCTGGTTTGGATGTATTATGTCCCCCCAAATGCCATTATCTTTGATGCAGTCTTGTGTGGGCAGGAAACCTACTGGTGTTGATTGAGTTGGAGACTTTTGATTGGATGTTTCCATGGAGATGTGATCACTCAGCTGTGGGCGAGATCTTTCATTGGATACTTTCTATGGAGGTGTGGCCCCGCCCATTCAGTATGGGCCTTGATTAGTTTACTGGAGCGCTATATAAGCTCAGACAGAAGGAGCAACCTTGCTGCAGCCAAGACGGACACTTTGAAGAATGCACAGGAGCTGAGAAGAGAGGAGCTGTAAATGAGAGACAGTTTTAAGATGGCCGTTGAAAGTAAACTTTTGCTCTGGAGAAGCTAAGAGAGGAAAAACGCCCCAAGAGCAACTAAGAGTACATTTTTGAGGAGCTGCAGCCTAGAGAGGAATGTCCTGGGAGAAAGTCATTTTGAAACCAGAACTCTGGAGCAGACACCAGCCACGTGCCTTCCCAGCTAACAGAGGTTTTCCGGACACCACTGGCCATCCTCCAGTGAACGTACCCGATTGTTGATGACTTACCTTGGACACTTTATGGCCTTAAGAAAGACTGTAACTTTGTAACCAAATAAACCCCCTTTATAAAAGCCAATCCATTTCTGGTGTTTTGCATTCTGGCAGCATTAACAAAGTAGAACAGCATGTTTACATTCCATAGCTGTTTGCCCATTTCTTAGATTATCATAAGTCCTTGCATTTCACTCCTTTTTTGGCTTTAATTTTATTCTTTCTGAAATATGATTTTTTGGTAATTTTTTTGGTGAAGGATTGAGAGAGAGAAATCTCAGTCTTTGACTAAAATTGTTTTATCACTTTCATTCTTGATTGATAGATAAGCTGGATATAGCATAAGCTGCCTATTCTCCCTCAGCACTCTGAAGAAATAATTCATTATCTTCAGGCATCTAATTTTATTTATTAGAAGTCTGCTGTCTACTTAAAACACTTTAATCAGAAGTTTCTTTTAGCTGTTTTTAAAGTTTTATACATTTTTTTATTGGTGCCCTGCAATGTTTTCATGCTGCATCTATTAGTTTTTAGTTATCCTCTACAGAATTCTGCTTCCTCCAGCTAAATACTCGTGGATTTATTTAGTTTGGGAGAATTCTTTTCTAAGCCATTAATTTTTGAAGACTACCTCTTTCATATTCTCTCTTCCGTCTGCCTTCTATATTTTTTGAAATTCCATCTCAATCAATGCTAGGCTTTCTTAACCTAATCTGTGTCTCTTGGCCACTCTTGAATGGCTCCATCTTTTTCTATCTCTGCATAATTATATCTTGAGTGATTTATTTCCTATATATGTTTCAATCTTTTTCTTAGTTCACACATTTCCTTGTTAGTTACATGTGATTTGCTATTATCATGTCCAATGAGAAGTTTAAATTTCAAAGGCATTATATATATTTTTTCTAATTTGTTTTTACTTCAAATATTCCTCATGTTTTTTCATGTTGCCCTATTCTTTCAGTATTGTTTCTGTTTTTATATCTTTTTCACCTTATTAACAAATGTCTTTTCATAGTTTCTTTGAGATTGTCTTGTTATCTACAGTTCTGTGGTTGTATAATCTGCAGTCTCTCCATGGTGATTTGTTTTCTTTAAAGATGTGTAGTGTTTCATTGCCAATTCATTGTTGGATAGGAGAATTACTGTATGCTCTGAATTTTTAAATTCTCATCACATAGCAATTTTGTGTTTGCTACTTTCTGAGATCCTAGAGATATCTAAGGTTAAATGTTAATTTTTTCATTGCTGAGCCTATGCCTCAGAGATCATACAAAATTTTACCTCATATCCTTACATGGCACAGGCTTAGGCTTTCTGTTTCTCCTTTAGATGTCCTCAACTTCTCCACTGATCTTGGAGAACTAATTTTTACCTAGTATACATATACCATTTCTTCTATTTTCTTCTAAACATCAAAATTGCTTGTTTTTGCTGCTTTTTTCCTAATTTTTATATGAAGTCCTTCAAGACAAAAAAAGTTATCATATTTATCACTGCATCCTTAACTCCTTAACACTATCCTTTCCTTGGTAGTTATCCAAAATGTTAAGTGAATAGGTGTATGCAGTAATCAAATTCCAAATATTGGCTAAAGTTGGTATCAGTTGACCAAAAAAAAAGACATATCAAGTATAATTAAATTTTTTGGTGAATGAGGAATTTTTTTTTTCTTTGCCGTAGAGTCCAGAAGTGATTAACATTGACAATACTGGTTAAACCCAAATCATGTTCTTTTATTTTTAAATGCAAAAAGCCTATAATTATGTCATATAAATATGCAAACATATATATAAAATTGTGAACATTTCAAAACCTGTCTTGTAAAAATGTATATAAAATACATGCATCTATTCATAGAAAAAGTGAGTGCCTTCATTCAAAGAAAAAAATGATAAAATTTAAATTTTATTTCAGTGAATTTCAAAGAATGAGTAAAAAATACATCATTCATAAGCTTTGTTAGAGAAAAAATATACCTGCTATAGGTGAGCAAACTAAATAGTACAACTGTTGTGTTCATACTAAATAATGAAATTTGGGGAGAATGATTGCATTTCCACTTTAGAGACACCCTCAGAGAAAAGTTTTCTTTTAGAGTGTACAAAAATATTTAGTGCATATCACTGTGAGTAACATAGTGATACTTGAAATTTTTATCCTATTAGAATAGATTCTTCTAATATTCTTTCTTGATGTTTTATATTTATTTTAAGAGGGATTGAAGGAAAGCAGCCTATAATTTGAATTCTCTATAGAGTGGGCTTAAAAAGACTGATTATCCATGCTGTTTTTAGTAGATAAGGAAATTTTTAGCATCTCCATGTCTTTTAATTGCTGCTGTAACTAGCTCTATTGTGGATAAGCTAATTAAAACTTTTAAAAAGTATTAGGTCCATTTAATGAATAGGTATTTGTATGAAACATTTTAAATCTAGTTTTCAAATTTTCCTTTTGTGTAATTTTTCCCTTTGATTCAATATTTATTTACTTCTCATTTTGTAATTCAATATTTTTGTTATAACTAGCATATATAAAATAGGAAAAATTCACTTTCATGTAATAAAGTTAATTTTCTACATTATATATGAAAGCAAAAAGCTTTTAATATAGTCATATCTTTGAAAATTCCTTTGAGTTATTAGGCATGATTATATTATCTTAGTGTTCATTGCACTAAAATATCCCAGAAAAAAATTTTGTTTAGCAATATATTGCTATTTCATGCCCTTAAAAATATGAATATTTGGGGGATAATTAAAACATCTCACTATATATGTTCCTTTATGCAAAACTGAGAATTAAAACAAAGTAATCTTGTTCTCATGGAAACACTGTGACAATATCTCAATTACCCAAAGTTTTATAAGCAAAGATGTTTTTTTTGAAGGTTAACAAAGTAATAAATTCATAGTCATTTTTCAGAATTAACAAAGACATGTTGTTATTTCTGTTGGGTATTTAAACTATTTACATGCTGTTGTGATTGGTTTGACATTCAAAATTATTATTCTTATATTATGGAAAGGAATACACCTGGTTTTCTGTAGATTTATGTAAGCAGAGTTTCTCAAAGTCTTACTGACCTGTGGGTACACATGGGCTTATGTTAACTGAAATATGTCTAATTTCATTCTTATGTCTACTCACAAACACAGGATAGCATCTCGATTTTTCTGGTGCCCATAGGGAGTGCCTCACACATGCTATCTTATTGCTGGTGTTTCTTCCCCTTGGCTGACTCTCTCTGGGCACCTTCATCTGCTTCCAATGCCTTGCTTGTTTCTCTCTCCTGGTATTGCTGATTGTTGCCATCTCCCTCTGGTGATACCCTGAGTATCAATATATATTGTTCATACTTCTTGGTATCCCAGTATACTTGAAGTAATCACTTATATACTGTGATTTTTCAGTAGTATCAAGGAATGTCACTCTGGATAGTAATTGTTG
Organism: Choloepus didactylus; assembly: GCF_015220235.1. Taxonomy (NCBI): domain Eukaryota; kingdom Metazoa; phylum Chordata; class Mammalia; order Pilosa; family Megalonychidae; genus Choloepus; species Choloepus didactylus. The sequence goes on along the minus strand of NC_051307.1, from coordinate 150,760,750 downwards.
CTATTCTGGATCCTCTACTGTTAATATGGTAAGTTTTGCAATTACTGATGAAAAACAATTATAGCAGCCAGCTGAGAAATGGAAGACAGCTGCCTTCATTAGAACTGTTATATTATGTAATTTGTGTGGAGATTTTTAACAACATGAGGAGAGCAGCCAGTGGCTAGAGAGCGAAGCTGAATCTTGGATTCACAGCTTAGGGACATTTTAATCTACATTAAAATTTCCCTTTCTCACTTCTTCTCCCCTTTTTAGAAATTGCAAACATGTTTCATACCTTGTCCAATAATGAAATAAGCATATGTTCAGTTATCAGGAGAATAACTGATTGAATCCCAATGAAAAAAAATGAGAGAAGATAAATGTTTACTGTGAGAAAAAGTAATGGAAATTAAAAGCAATGATAAATAAATTAAGAATCATTTTTAAAAGTGAGTCTATAATAGACATTCCAAAATGTTATTCATTTCTATGAAGCATTTTGGTGACAACCATAATATTACTAGAGGACATGCTTTAAGAATGCTCTGAATTTTTTGACAGGGAGACCAAAGTATTTCAATAGGATTATTCTGTGATAAGTAAGATGAAACTATGTGTTCAGTAAATTCTTAATAGTTGCCATTATTTATAGGATGCAAAGAATACTTCCTGAAATAGTGTTCCTTTTAGCTCCTTTTGTTAGCCAAGCTTGGGAGAGGGCTGGGGGGTAGGTATGAGGGAGTGGGGGTGGGGAGGTGGTGGGGAGGGGCTAGAATTCCCGGAGGAGCTCATTGACACTTAATGAATATTTCGGAAAGCTAACAGATTGCAACAATTTGGGGATTTTCAATGAAATGTGTGATAAGTCATTGAAGGTTTCAAGAACTTTGAGAGAGACTATTGTTTGCTTTTTTAAATAAAGTTGAGAAAACAATATTTTCTTTATTTTTCTCTATTTGATTTTAGGACTTTCATGAATAATGAACAGAAAGGAAGATGAGTCGATTGTTAGTGTAGGAACAGATTGAAAAAAGGTGAGGTCTTGTGGATAAGCTAAGAGCAGGAAATGTAGGTTTGAAGCAAGAGCACTATTGTTAAGAAGTAGATGATGAAAAGTCTCATGACTATCTATTTAATGACCAACCAACCCTCACACTAAATAATTGTAGGGCATACTATTACTTTTAGATATTCTTCATCATTGCACTAGAAATATCGCACTAGATTAACACTATTTTAACCCCTCTTTGTGTTTAATTGCTGTTTCAATTTCAGATGAGCTTACTTTTGAATTTAAATCATTTTTCTTTCCATGAAGTAATGTATCCAGAGTTAAAATGTCTCAAAAGAGTGTCAATAAATATTCCCTGAGCCGCTGATAGCACTGTATTAAATTGTTTTAAAAAGTATGGGACAACTTTTACTATACATAAACACTTAATTTCAGTTATGCAATCGAGGCTAACCAGCAGTTTTCTTTACGGACTCTGAATATATCATATGAACCATAACCAAATCAAACTTCAATATACACATATTGCAATTCAAACTCTTACCATTCAAGATGAAAATAATAACAGGTTTTAACAAGATTGATCTTTCTCCAAAGGCCTTTGTGTTTCAAGTATTGTTCACTTTTATTCATCATAAAATAAAACATACCACTGTGACATGCTTTATGTCTTCTAATATCTTGAGGCAAACTGGCTGACAAATGTATTATTCTCTCATAAAAAAAAAAAAAGGAGCCATGGTTGATGTTTGCAGCTGCATTAGCATTCTGGACTAAACTGCTGCTTTTGTTCATGCTGTCTTAACTGCTATAGAAAAAGTTTGTGAGGTTGAAACTATAATACCTGCTTTACAATACTGATTTGTTCTTTCCTCTAAGATTCACTGTTTTACATTAAACTTGCCTATAAATCTCTCTGTAATTGTATATTATTTTTTCTGTTCCTTCTAGGGTTTGTATTCAACTTTGGGTTTATTCAGCTTTGTACAGTGGTATGGCAGGTTTATGGGATGTTGTAAAGCTGAGAAAAGTTAAGGCAGTTATTGTTAAGCCTTTGTAAGCTGTTTGAGAAAAGACATTTGCTACAAACATGGTTTCAGAACAAATCCTACCCTGTGCAGGTTTATTCAGAATTTTATTTAAACTTTTTCTAAAAGAACAAGTGTTTCTATGAACTTTGCAAAGAATTGAAATCTTCCCTTAAAAATTGTGAGGTTTCCATTACTTTGTAAAGAGCATTTAAGGCTTATTTGATATGTCAGAAACAAAAAGAACATTAGAGTGATTAAAAATTGCATTTGGAACTAATCAAAGTCACCTGTAAAGATATTCTAGAGTTGAAGTTATCAACATGTACTTCAGCATATGAAAATCTTCCTAGACTAGCCAATTTTAATAATATTAATATTTTCTTCTATTAGCCCCATAGAAGTAGCTGTAGTTGTAAATGGGGAATGGATTCTTTAGAGATGAGGAAATGATACAACTCTTTCTTAACTTTTGTTTTTCACGTTCAAAATGAAATTATTGCTAACATATTAAACCAGACAAATTCATATGTTAGATAACATCTGGCAACATGCATCGTGCTGCAAGATATGACCTGCTTGCCACAGGAGCACTCTCATTTAGAATAACACGGTACTGCAAAACTGAGTCACAGACGTGGCAAACTACATTTTCTGAAAAGAAAGAGGAGGTATAATTCTAGCTGTTTAACTAAAAGTTGGCACTCACTATTGTTATTTCCTAAATGCTTAAATCACAGCCATACTGTGAATCTTATATTGTTGGAATAATACTGAATGACATTTGCTTGATAAATTGATATTATTTCTTTCAGATTTCAGTGCAGAAAAATATGAATCATTGCTTCCTAATAAGCATTTCATGTTTTCTTCTCTGATCAATATATATGAAATAATATAATATAAATAATTAAAACATTAGTTGTTGCTAAACCAATAATCCTTTTGCATTTAACAGTTTGTAATACCCAGTTGCAAAGTATAAGCCTCAAAAATTCCCTTTGATTATTGTTAACCAGACCAGTTTATAATTTGAAATGAATGGCTAATCACTGCAAACTAAAAAAATAATTCTTCTCAATAGTTAATGCAGAGAACATCAATCTACCTGACAAATGAAAAAGGGTCATTGATAAATTAAGTATTTTACTTACATATAATGAGCTAAGTGTTTTCTCTAATTCTGGGCAAGGGGATGAGATTGGCTTCTGAGGATAGCGGGGCAATTTTGGAGACAGGTGGCATCCCAAGAGTGATAGAATGTGAGTAGCCCACTGGGATAAGCAGTAAGATTGCATGGCTTGTAGAGAATTAAAAATGATAATAAAGTCCACTAAAGGTCAGGCTGCTTTTTATTACTGTTTTGTACTGGCAATTCTAACAAATATCAGTAATAAACTAGTCACCCTAGGAAAAAAATCTTTTATTGACCTATGTTGTAACAACTCTCTTGGTACCATTGTGTTTTAATAATGCATATAGAAATTTCCAAGTACTACATTTGAGTTGCTTACTTTTTACTAAATATTTTCTTCTACATAGAAGCATATTTGGGAAACTCCCTATTATACTCTAGTTATACTCTTGAATGACTCTTTGCTATACTCTTGTTATACTCTCTAACATACAGACTCTGCTATGCAGACTCATTTTGAAAGAATGGTTCAGAGTCATTTCAAATTCACTTCAGGTTCAGTTTCTATCTCCATCCTTTGTGGTATTATATATTCCTACCTATTGGAAACAGTAGATTTGAAATAAGCAATGACCCAAAACTTACGTTACATGAATTCCATCACGTTAAGTGATCTCTTAGAATTTCTATTTGTGTTTAAAATTTTAAATGTGAAAATGTTTGAATGGCAGGATGCAATATTTCCATTTAGTAAGGAAAATTTTGTTAATGCATGAAATACTTTGAATCTGAATATTTTCTTAAAATTAAAAGGTATTTTCCTTGTTTTAGTCCTTAAACTAAAGAAACAACCAAAAAATAAAAGATGGTGCTCATTTTCCACAGCTGGCCACAACCATGAGACCATCATCTCCTACACTGGAAGAAAGACACTGAAGCTGAGAGATAAAGTCATGGAAGCCAGAAGCTGAGACTAACAAAACCTGAAAGAGAAGGGAGAGACCAGCAGACGCCACCATGTGCCTTGCCATGTGACAGAGGAGTCCAGGATCTCCAGCAGCCAGTCTCCAGGAAGAAGGATATAATGACAATCAAATGCAGGGTTCTCTGCCTGATACATATAACAACCAATCTATGACACCGGGGTTTCAAAGGAAGAAAGCATTTATTGCAATGTGAAACAAGGAGAACAGGGTAGTGGTGGAGCAGATGAAGTTAATAAAGGCTCTATTGGACCCTCTGGATTTGAATCAAGGAGGACATATTTCTTTCCACTACTAATCTTTTCAGGTATACAAAACAAGAGACATGTTTTAATAGTAAATTGTGATACTGAGCAGAATGCCTAAAAATTTAAAAAAAATGAATTAAAAAAAATATCAAAATCAAGTGTTGGTGAGGATGTGGAATAACTGGAACTCTCATACACTTCTGATGGATGTGTAAATGGTTACAACCACTTTGGGAAACTGCTGGTCTGTCTCTATTAAAGCTTAATTTATGCTAAACTTGTGACCCAGAAATTCCACACCCAACAGAAAGGCATACAGATATTCATCAGAAATAATGTGAACATTATTAACAGCACTGAGTTAGATACTTGAAGGTAGGTTGTATTTATGTTACTAGAAATAAAATGTTACAAAAACCATAAGACTTTACAACACAAACAGTGAACCCTAATGTAAACCATGGATTATAATTAATAGTACAATTACAATAATATTCTTTCATCAATTGTAACAAATGTACCATACTAATGCCAGGTGTTTATAATAAGGGGGAATATGGAAACTGTATTTTCTGCAAGATTTTTCTGTAAACTTACAACCTTCTGTAACTAAAAAATTTTATGAAAAAAAGAAACGTGTATAAGAAATTTCATAGCAGCATTATACCAGAGCCAGAAAAAAAAACCAAATGTTTGTCAACAGAAGAATGGAAAAATAAATGGAGGTATATTCAGACAAGTGAATGTTCCTCAGCCATGAAAATTACTGAACTACTATCACAGGCAACAACGTGGATGAATCTCACTAAGATAATGTGAGTGAAGGCTGCTGGACACAAAAGACTACATCTTTTTATTCCACATATATAAAGTTCAAAAACAGACAAAACTAATCTGTGTTACTAGAAGTCAGGATAGTAGTTAACTTTGGGGAGGAAGAGGATAATGAATGGGAATGGGCATGAGGGGGGGCTTTTAAAATTTGGTTAATCTTCTATTTCTTAAGTTGGATAATATATTGGTGCCTTCATTCTGTGAAAATTCATTGAGCTGCATGTTTGTTATTTGTATACTTTTTGGACTGCATATTTTTTATAATTCAGTACCAAACATTTGTTAAAGAAATATATTACTAGAATAAAAATTTTTTTAAAACATAGGACTGTACAACACAGTGAAACCTATTGTAAATGATTGATTATAGCTAATAGCACAATTATAAAAATGTTCTCTCCTCAATTGTAACAAATGTACCATACTAATGCAAGGTGTTAATAATAGGGTAGCATGTGAGAGCTCTGTACTCTCAGCATGATTTTTCTGTAAACCTACAACTTCTCAAAAAAAAATGGCAAAAAGTTTAAAAATAAGAAAATAAAAGATGGCAAAAGATGTACAATGTAATAGTTGTCTGAATTATGTTTGGTGTAAATTTTGGTTTTGTTAATTAGCATTGTTTACTGGACATTATTTACATAAATGGATTTTATTTAAGGCTACTACCAAACGGTTAATTTTCAGTAGTTACAAATGCTATGGAATAAATAGTTTTGATTTTTATCTCTTGAAGGAATATGGAATCATTGTAGTGTACAAAAAAGCAGCAATGAGTTAATAATAATTCTGAATTTGGGAAGGATATTTGAACTGGAATGTACCAACATGAAATGACAGCAAATAATCAGTCAATGATGAAAAACTTCAACAAACAGAGGAGGAGGAGACTAAAGAAATATCTGCATTTATTCTGAAATGTATAAAGGCTGCAACATTGTGTATGCTTTTCACTTCATGATGATTAATGGAAATAATTTTGTCATGAAAGAGGAGATGTTAAAATCATTCCACTCTGGGATCAAATACAGTAGATTCACCTCTAGTGGAATAAGAAAAGAGTTGCATTACAGGATGAATATCCTGTTAAAAAATAACATATTTTATGACACCTTTTAGACAGGTAATACCTATATTAATGAAACTGACTCTTAATATATTCTAATTGTTTGAGAATAAATTGCCAAGGTCTATATCTTAGACATGTTTTTTTTTTCTTTTTTCCCTATGCTATTTATAGACTGGGTCAAGTAAATGGTTTTTTGTATAGACCCAAAATTTTTCAGTTGATTTTCTCTGTTGGATAAAGAAAAAAAATCTATATGAATAATTAAGAAAAACTTGAAGTAAGGAAGCATTAGTAAAAAATCCTCACCAATTGACATTAATCAATAAATAATACTGAATAATATAATACATAGTCAGCATGTAATATCAATCCTTCTCTATATTCAAAGCAAATTTAGGAGCAATTTTTGGGGGGATATATATATATATTTGTACTATATATATATATTACAAATGAATGGGGAAATAGAGGAAGATATGACAGGTACTGTATCATTTTTTAATGTCATATATTGTAGGTGTTTGAATGCTTTGTGCATAACCTTCATTGAAAGGAAAAACTAATATTTTATGGGAGCAAAAGAGATGAGACAACATAGAATCCAAGTGTACAAGGAGGAAAATGTACATAGATTGGAAACAGGCCTATTAGCCTTTGCAAAGAGGAGACAGAACAGGCAGAAAGGCAGGTAGGTTGGTGAACCTGGTGATCATAAAATAAAGAAATTTCATTCTGATTCCATTTGTCTTCTCAGTAAAAATAGAAATAAAGCCATCAACGAAAAGCAATGAAATTGAAGGTGTTTTTGGAAACTCAAATGGGAGGAGAAGGTATAACGTCATCTGGGACAATAGGGGAATAAATTGGGTTCAAAATAAAATAGTATCATCTTCTATGCCACAAATACATTGGCGATTTTTGGTAATGATTTTAAAGTGACTATGTATATAGTCGTGTATGTTTTTGTTTTCTGTTATGTATTTTTTTTTTCCATCCAGTAACTTTTACCTCCTTGGATATTATGTGTGGATAGTAAGATTTAATTAGAATTGGAATTATATCAGTTTAGTGAAATGAAGAGAGAGGAAGGGGGTTGAGGACATGTGTTTTTACTCTCCTCTCCGCCTCCTCAGATGCTCTCTTTTCTTCTGTGCTCTGTGTACCCCCTACAGTCTGAGCACTATAAGTTGTGTCCCCTTAGATCTCTTATTCTCTGGCTCTAAGTTGCATCTGACCAGTGAGAGCCATTAGCAGGAGGTAAGAATGGAGGGAAAGATTTCTGACCCTACTCTCCCATGTCTTCCTCACTGGCTGAGTTTACGAAGCATCTGCGCCCTTTATGATCACAGTTCCTTTACATAGCTCCTCTTCTGAGAATCTAGCTCTTACAAGATTATAGCTTATTTGCCCTTGACCCCTTTATTAAGGAGTGTGATGACTTACCTGTGGTATTCATCCTTGGGTGTTTTGCCATGTATGAATGTCAGTTCCCTTAACTTTCTCCATGCTATCAAACTCTCTTTAGATAAACCTTTTGGTATGCTCTTTCCTGATGAACCCTGATTGAAACTGAGCTTTTGTAGATAAGGAAATTAATAGAAATGAGAAGATTAAGGATGAGACCTTGTCAGTGGTTCTATGAAGTGGAAAGAAGATCAAGATGAACAGAATTGAGGAGTTCAGAAACTGGGAGGCCAGGGAATTGCTTATGCCATTCATTTTGATGTTGAAATCATCAAGAAGGAGGGTAGGGTTCAACAGACCTGTCCTTCACCTTGTTGACCACATGCTCCCTGCACCTAACTGCTCCAGTCATATGGTGTGGTGGTTAAAAGCTGTTATATACTCTAAAAAATCATGTTCTTAAAGTTAATCATTCCTGTGGGTGTAAACCTATTTTAGGTGAAAGTTTTGATTAGGTTATTTCAGTTGAGGCATGCCCCAGGTGGGGCTTAATCTTCTTACTGGAGTCTTTTATAAGAGATGAAATTCAGAGAAGCACATAGAAGCTAAGAGACAAAGAAGCTGAGAGAGAAAAAGACACAGAAGCTCAGAAAGAAAACTAAAGATAGAGCAGCCAAAAGCTGTAAGCAATGAAACCATGTGACGGGAGAGTCCTGGATCGCCAGCAGCTTTCCATCAGGAAGCAGGAATCATCTTGCTGATGCCTTGATTTGGACATTCGTGGCCTCAGAACTGTGAACTTGTAAGCTAATAAATCCCCATTGTTAATAGCCAATCCATTTCTGGTATATTGCATTTCAGCAACTTTAGCAAACTACAACACATGGTTTACAAGTAATTAAAAAAAAAGAAAAAAATTATGAAAAAATTTATGAAAATGTTTATGCCAGTTTCCTGCTCCTTTTTTCAGGAAAAAAATCAAGGAATTAAGTTATTCATATCTCTTCTCACTCCGTGATGTCTCTGACAGAGAAATATGCATATTGGAACTCATTTTGAAATTAAATTTTCTAATCATTTTCTCTTTTAGACATTTTCAGATTTTTACAAGCTATTCCTTTCATTGGTAACAAAGAAAACAGTTATGTATTTTGGTTCTTGCCCAAACAGTGTTCTCTGAGCTAATTCAGATCCTAAAGAAAAATTGCAAAAATTAGATTCTAGCTAAATTTGTTTCTGTGCTTGTTTTTCCACCTAGTCCCAGAGATTTAATTTCTATTTGTAGAGTATATATACATGTTTTTGTGAAATGTCCATTGGTTTCTTTTAGTGCACTATTACTGGAACTGAACTTTCTATGACCTTCAGAGAGAAAAGAAAAAGTTTGCTCTGCTTACATGGTAGTATGAGGATGTAAAGATCAGCAACCTTCACTGTGTTTGGACTGATGGGATAGTAGGTAAAATTGATAATCTTACTCTTACTCCAAGGATATAAACCTATTAAAGCAAAAAACAAATAATTTCATCATTAATCAGCATAGAGTAGTCCTGGGAGAATAAAATTGCAGTTTTAAATAATCCAGAATAAACCTTTCTAGTTTCTGAATGTGTTCTTGTTCATCTTGCTCATGATGAAAGTAAAGAAAAAAAATATTTCCAGATTACGTACAGAAGCAAATTCTCAGACTTAACTGATTCTTTCCTTTTATTCCCTCATTCTTCAAACAGTCCATTCAAGATATGTCATGAAATCATATACAATGGACTGTTTAAACAGATAATATTTTAAAAAAATAATGCTATCTTAACAACATAAGAGCACTGAGTGGCAGGAAGACTGGGGAGCTGTGCTAATGCTGGCCCTTCTTTTCTTTCTAGTCCCAAATGAACACTCCTGTATAAGTGGATGAGAATACTGTAACCCATGCTTGGGTAGGGCTGTCTGTCTCTCCACAAATGAAATATAAAATGTGCACCTAGGAATCATCTCTTGCTGAAATTCTACAGCTGCTGATTTAACGGCAAACAAACATCTAAACCTAATAAGGCCCTGATGCATCACCTTTCTTGACAGCAAATATATGCCAATTTAGACCACAGATTTTAACAGTTTATTGAAAATAATATTGTCAGTCATCAAATCTAATAAATACATTTGTTTAAAACATTTAAAACAAAGGATCTCTTTCGCTCAGACTGGGAAGTGGTATTCGTTTCCTCCTTATTGAAGAGACGTATTTTCTGAGCACTATCAATTAATACAGTGGGGGGGACCATTAGCACCAACAACCTTGTCCAGAGGCTTTATTAGGATTTTAGTTAGACTCAATCTCCTTCCCAAGACATATTTAGGTATTTACTAATATTCAGGTCAGATTACCCAAAAAATCCACGGGTCTCTCATACAGAGACACCAGCTCAACCAGAATCTGTCCAGGTCTCCCTTTGTGTACCCTAAGGGAAACTTCCTTTCTGCAGGGTTTGCTGTAGACTCTCCTTGTGCACTGTTGATCCATAAAGGCACGTAAAAAAACACTTTTTGGTATAACAGTTTCTCTGGGGTAATGTGTACCCAACTTCAATTACCCTGGGCATAACATCTTCACTCTAACAGTAAATCCTAATGCTTAAGATGTTTATATTCTAGATACCTGTGTTTAAAATATGTGAAAAAAAATAAAATAAAATAAAATAAAATATGTGAAATGCACATCTTTAATTAATATATATGAAGAATAAAAACTAAATTGTTGGAAAAGGTTAAACTCATAAACTGAAATAAATGCTATAGTATAGTGGTAAAGAGAGCAGGCATTCACATTAGAATACCTGTGGGCAAACTTCAGCTCTGCCATTTACTTTGTCACTGCTGTGAAGATTAAATGAGATCAAAATAAAATCCTTAGCCCACTTCCTGGGAAATGTGATCAATATAAATTTGTTGTTAAGAATATTAGAACTTAATGATCTATACACGCAGAAATGGGTTTTGTTATCAATCTTAATTTATTCCCACCAAGAGATCAATCATAATACTTGATTATATCCAAGGGAATACTCTTGCCTAGACACTATTCTTCTAGATTCTGAAAATCTCTTGTTTTCCTTGGTAATATATGCATTATTGGATTTAGTGTCATTAATAAGGGAATATTACTTTATTATGAATATTTAAATGCCAAAATGCATTATAAAATGCTTTCACTCCAATGTTTCTAGAAAACTATCTACCTGGTCCTTTTTGTTTCTCTGTTGACCCCTATATTGCTAGAATTATAAATGTAAGGATGACTTGGGTTCAAAACTGGGTCACTTCTTTTACCTCTTAAAAAAAAAAGCGAAAAGGAAATGAAAAAATCCTTTTAAATGAAATGTTATATATATATAGAAGGACATTTCACAGTTAACACACTAGTGTGGTTACCAAACCGATCAAGGAATAGAACATTATCAGAACCCTAGAAGCACCCATTAGCCCCTCCCAGTCACTTCTCTCTATATATATTCCTGTCACCATAGACTAATTTTTCCCCTTGGTAAACTTCATATGATTAGGAATGCACAGTGTGTGCTCTTTATGACTGGTTTCCTTCTCTTGGTCTTAGGATGGTAGGATTTATTCCTACTGGTGTCTATAAGATTAAGTCATTCATTTTCTTTGGGTATAATGGTTCATTAGATGAATAAACCAAAATCTGTTTAATGATTTTACTATTATTGACACTTGGCATGTTTCCAGGATGTGGCTTTTATGAATCTGAATAATCATGCACATATATTTGACACATATATACAGCCATATGGTGGGTATGTACCAAGGAGTGGAATTACTGGATCATGAAGCATGTGTTTGCTTAGCTTTTGTGGATATTGTCAGACAATATTTCAAAGTAGTTATATCAATTTATACTTTCACCATCAGTGGATGGAAACACTGATCCACATCGTGGCCAATGCTTCCTACCATGGACCTTTCAAAATCATGGCCATTCTGACAGATGTGTAGTGATGCCTTAATGTGGTTTTGAGTCACATTTCCCATGATGAATAATGTTCTTGAGCACCTTGCCATAGGCTTCCTTCTCTACTAACATCCTCTTTTGTGAAACGCCTGTTCAAGTCTTTTGCCCGTTTTTTTTCTTTTGAGTTTCTTTCTCTTTTCCATTGCTCTGTAAGAGTTCTTGATTCATTCTGGATTAGAGCCATCCCTTTGTTGGGTACATGTAATACAAATATTTTCTCCCACTCTGTGGCATTTCTATTCACCTTCTTAATAGTGCTATTTGATTTTCTTTTAAAGTTCCTATTTTAGTAGACCCCACATTATCAGTCTTTTGTTTTCTGTTTTTGCTTTTTTCATCCTTTTTAAGAAATAATTGCCTACCCAGGTTCATAATTATATACTCTCATTATATCATTTAGAAGCTTTTGTTTAGCTGTGATGCTTAGGTCTATAATCTACCTGGCATTAAAGTTTGTACATCGAATCTTGTGTGAAGTGTCCTAATCTGAACACTTTTCAGAATGATAAGAACACTGTTCACAATTGTGCCATGAAAACATGTACAAATCAGATAGTTCTAGGAAAACTAAGATGTGTGTTCCTCAATTGACTTACCATTCATTTTATTAATCCTTTCTCTAATTGAGTCATTCAACTGCTAAATCCTTCTATTGTGTTCTTAAGTTACTTTACTATACAATTTCAAATTCTCTCTTTGAAGCCTACATATGGATATCTAATCTATTTGAAATTTTTTGCTTTGTTGTCAGTATACTTCAAAATATTTATCTCAATTGTTTCCAAATCCATATAACTCCAATATCTGGTTCTTCTGTATAACTATTCCTTTTATAAAAATTCATTTAGTCTTGATTTCTGTTAGGCCTGATAATTGAATCCTAATCATTATGTGGGAAATGTTTGTAGAAGCTCCAGAATATATTTCCTTTATTCAGAGACTGATTACCTTTCCTTATAGCAAGCACTTAGAATAGGGGCAGAGAGTGAAGGTTATTTAATAACAGGTTTAAACTTTGGGGAAACCTGATTTGTTTTGGTATGCCTGTTGTCTTAGGATGCAGCTTTTCAGATCTCAGCTGAATGCCATTTGTCTAGTCTTACATCCTAAATGAGTCCCAATTTTCAATTTTTATTCCCCTAACACTCAGCAATTGCTAAAAGCTCTGCTCAGCTTCTTATCTTTTTTGCCATGGCTTTCTGCTCATCATCTCAGATTCTAAACTGTTCCTAATTTCTCAATGGGAAAATAAACAATGATTGTCCATGTTAATTATGGTTCCTTTTCTCCCCCAGAATTTATACCCTCACACTCTGGTTGCCTAGATGTCCCTGAACTTGAAATTTTGTGCTCTGTGGCTCATGAGACTATTGAACTCTCTACTCTGGGTTTGCTTTACTAAGTTTCTAGAAATAGTTATATATTCTCAACTTTATGGTTTTGTTATATTTCAGTAATTACTCATTCACCTCCACTTAACTCATTTCTAAATTTTGTGGACCCATATTAGTTTTCAGTTGAAGATTGTTTTCACAGATTCTGTCACTGATTGCTCCCTTTTTCTTACAATTCCTTCTCCTTTACCTCCTTCTACCTCTCTAATCAAACTTCAGTTTCCTTGTGGGGATTTTTTTCTTCTTCATCTGCCAATGCCTATCATCTTGATAATTTTGAGTGTTGTCTCTTAATCATCAGTTCTTTACTTCCTACTCACTCCCAAAGAGAAACCAGTTATATAATGATGACTTTGAAACATAAATCCCTATCCCTGGGTTCTGATTATTACAAGTTTAACTAATGCCTCAGCTTAAAATTCAAACTTCACACAAATGTACTCTTCCTCCAGCATTGCTGCCATTGACATCCATGTGTATTCGGTTATTAATGCCAGAAAAAACTGACTCATTTCTGAACTTTTCCATTTACCTCCAAAATGAATTGATCACAAGAAACCATCTATTTAAATCTGACATCTTATTTAATTCAGGCTCTTCTTTACCTTTTGCACTGCCCTGTGACCATGCATTTTATGGTCTTTCCTCTTTGATCCAATGCGGTCAGAAACACCTTCTGAAATATTATTACCTCTATACCACTGCCTACTTAAAGTCTTTCAATAATTCTCCATGTCTTCTTAAAGAACTTAAAACTTCCTTGCTTGATGTCCTTCCTTATTAACCTTTCTAACCTTATCAGCTGCCATTCCCTTATGTGTCCTGTGCCTCCAGCCATGCAAACAACTCTTAACTCCCTCAAATGCAGTGTCTTCTTCTTATTCTGTCTTATCCCACGAAGTAGTTCTTGCCTATCATATTATCTCCTGTCTTTCCTCCCTAGAAAGCAGAAAAACAAAATCACAATAGAATCATCAATAAAGTTTCTTCTAATATTTCTAGTATAAGTTAAGTGTTCACCTGATTCTCCAAAACTGTTTGAGATTTTCAAGGATCAAGACTATGTTGCATCAATTCTTTCAGATGCCTACATAATGCTTGGGAATAGTTATTACACAGTAGATGCTTATAGAATGAATAGATGAAACCTGAAGATGACCCCTGTCTTGCCTGAAACTGTGTGCTGAACTATAAGACAGAAGCAGATTTATTTCTATTTTCTGAATGTTCCTTGACTTGGAAAATAGCAAGAGCTCATCAGACCTTCTGGATGTGCTGTGGGTCTTATTTTATCATCTGTCAAGATAAGACCATCACCTCTGAGCCCACATATAGGAAGATGTGTTTCTAGATCACTCAAGGCCAATAACTTCAAGTCGACCTTTAATTTCTGACCTCTTGCTCATATTTTAATGGGATATTGGATTTTTTCACTATTTCATCATAAATATAGCTATGCTTTCCAATGTTTCTCATTTTGCATCTTAAAAACATAATCTCTGCTGAATTGTTCTATTTACAATTAATTCATCACAAAATTGGTGAATATAAACTTTGAACTCTGTCTTCTGTCTGTTCTTCTACTTCCATTCCTGTTGCATTTTTCCCTGGTCAAGGCCCTACTTTATATTTAGACTATTGTGTTGTCTCTAATCCGTTTCTTAATTTCAGCATGATTTACTGTGGTGAAACTCTCTTTTCTTCATGTTCCCTGTTCTTGTCCTTAAGTGGCACCCCATTACTTTCTAGAAATCATCAAAGTTTCTTAGATTACTATGAAGGTTATGATTGATTCAGCCACATTTATTTACCAAAACATCTGACTCTTTCCCTTACACTTGGATCCTGCCATAACAGAGACTTAATACCCTGTGTATGTACTTCATTCATTTCCACCTCCACATTTTTTTAATTCAATTTTATTGAGATAATTCACAGACCATGCAGTCATACAAGGCGTACATTTGATTGTTCACAACGCCATTATATAATCGTGTGTTCATCACCAAAATTAATTTTTGAACATTTCATTTCCACACACAGAAAAATAATAAGAATAAAAATTAAAGTGGAAAAGAACAATTAAAGTAAAAAGGAACACTGGGTGCTTTTTTTTTTCCCCCATTTTTCTACTCATCCATCAATACACTGGACAAAGGGGAGTGTGGTCCACATGGCTTTCCCAATCACATTGTCACCCCTCATAAGCTACATTTTTATACAACTGCCTTCAAGACACAAGGGTTCTGGGTTGTAGTTTGATAATTTCAGGTATTTACTGCTAGCTACCCCAACTCTTTAGAACCTAAAATGGGTTGTCTAAATTGTGAATAAGAGTGCCCACCAGAATGACCTCTCGGCTCCTTTTGGAATCTCTCTGCCACTGAAGCTTATTTCATTTCCTTTCACTTCCCCCTTTTGATCAAGAAGATGTTCTCCGTCCCACGATGCCGGGTCTACATTCCTCCCCGGGAGTCATATTCCACATTGCCAGGGAGATTCACTCCCCTGGGTGTCTGATCCCACAGAGGGGGGAGGGCAGTGATTTCACCTGCCAAGTTGTCTTAACTCCACCTCCACATTTTGATAAATGATTTCTTCTACTGATTCATTCACTTCATTTTCTCTTATCGATATCTGCTTTCCTCAAGTTTATTTATTTTTCCTCCTAGAAAGTATTCCAGTTTTTATAGTCTGTGTTAGTTTTGGTCCTGGACTACTCAGTACTCAAAATAATGTATTTAGTGGCTGCTAGTTACTGGCACATTGTGAAGAATTGGAGTATACATATAATCATAAATATGACACAGACCTTGCCCTCTATTATTGAATGTCACTACCATCTGTCCAAGGGTAAACAAAAACAAACTGCTGTGGCAGCAAGGAGTAATGCAGCAGCTACTGCCTGTACTATTTCTTCTGGCTTTACCTCATATGTAGACTTGTGTTTTAAGTTTCTGGAAGAAAAGGTACACTATGTATGCCTCTTCTGTTTTCCTTGTAACACCTGGCACATTGTAGTAACATAGGCTCTCAATAATGGAGCATTAAATTGGATTTTGTGTGATGCTTGGTTTATTCATCAACCTTAAAAATCACATTGTAAATGATGACCGGGATGTTAGTAATTATATCCAAAGCTTTGTTAATGAATTTAAACAGGGAAATACAAGAGCAGAGCTAATCCTAAAAGAGCTTACATTTGCCTTTGAAATGAAATTTCATGCTTCTCCTTGAGCATGAGTATGTCTTACACATCAAACAATATAACTCCTGCACAGGCTAAAAGAAGCTGAAAAACTGCAGGTCTGGGCTCCTTTTCTAATTCATCACCATATTCTTTGCATCTCAACCCACAGTTAGCTCACCCAGCTCAGTTACAGGATATGATGCTACTCAAACTTTGCATGGAGCTGATATGTCAATGAAGTTTTAATGGTTCAAAGAACTTCCTTTGTGAGGTGCAAGACTTAAAAATAAGAGCAGGAAGCACCAGATATTAACAAAGAAATAAATGCAAAATATATTTGATTATTTAAGGATGTCAAAAATATCATCTAGTTGTAAATGATGTCACACTTAATATACCAAAAGATTCCTCATACCTCTGACACTGTTTTCTCCTTTAAAGATTTTAGGTTTCTATCAGACCATGGAATCTATTGAGTTAAGTCATATGAACAAACCTACACACACACTAATATTAAAGTATGCATTGCATTATATTGACATTATGATATATCCTTATTTTTTGCTAGAATGTAAGCTCTATGAAACATGTATTGTCTAACGTTGTATGTCCAGAGTCTAAAACAATACATGGCATAAAATAGATAATAAGTGTTTCTGGAATGAATCAAATGAATATTTTCCACAATTCTGTAAAGGGCAGGATGATGTCATAAAGGAATAAATGTGGATTCATTATGTTCAGTAATTAGATCTAGTGAAAATCAGAGTTGTTTCAAATTCAGCTAGCTTATTCTCTGTTTTTCAAATGTTTTGCATTTGGAAAACCTTTAATGAGTTTGGCCTCAAGGACTATTTCTCCAATCCATATGTTTCTGATTCCATTAGTGTTAGTTCTTACCAAAACTATTTTAATTATTTATTTGAATTCTAAAGAGACTTTTGAGGTTGCATTGAATAATTCTTTATGCCTGACTTTAGAAAGGAAGTCTCATTTTTCTCTAAGCTTTGTAGGCTAAACTTTCAACAATCTATAAAAATTTTGGGATTCTTCATTTTTATGCTGGCCCCCATTCCTATTTCTAATATCATTGGGAAAATATTTTCTTATATTTATTAAATGAATTAAAAAACTCCCTGTAACTCCTATCTTCTGCATTTCCAATGTGGATTTTGCAACAGAGTCTCACAATTTATCCATGGCATTTCTCTTAATAAAGATATTAATCTTATAATGACATTCCCTTGAGTTGTCTGTGATGAAGAAATTCCAAGTTTGCCTGAGAAATGTCCTTATTTAATGTATATGATAGCTGGGCAGAAACAGGAAAAGAAAGGAGAAAAAAATTCAGAAGAAAACAGATATATCTATTATCTCTTCGTACTTTGTTTAAATTCATCATGTCTCCGATAAATAGATTTTGTTGCTTTCATGAGAATTTTAAGATTCAGAAATTACTTTCTTTGATTCTTATTTTCAGTAAAATTAAGATGCTGAATCTAATTAAACCAATGATCAAAATTAACTATTATAAATACATTTATCTCTCCATGAGGTTCAGTCACCAAACTTTTATTTATGTATTTAAATTTTTTACTATTCATTATACCCCTGTTTTGTGGTAGAGATGGGGTGGGTAGGAGTGTATGCTTTATTTTTCAGTGAATTTTAAAACTGTGCCCTGGTATGATGTGAATGCTTTAAGGATTTGAAACATTTAATTCATTCCTCTAATTAACTTAATGCTAAAAACAAGGGAATTAAATCCTGTTGTTTGTCTGATTTCATGGCTCAAAAACATTAAGGAATATTCTTTTCTGTGATATATTCAAATGAAAGTAATTTTCATTTCTCTGGGGTCATTTAGGTAGGTGGAAAAAGAGATTCTCTCTATAACAATTGTTTAATTCTGCATTTTTAGAACCAAATATAGAATATTAAATGTATTAAATGTATAATTTAATAAACTAAAAGAAAACAAATGGTACCTTTAGCAGTTATGTAACAGTCATATAAAAATATGAAAAAACTCCCATTTTAAAGTCTTTTCTTTTTAAGGAAAAGATGTTCTGAAATCTAAATGACAACTCCATATTTTCCAACTTTTAATGATTTTGGTGTAAACATATACCCATTTCAATTTCTAATTAAGAACTATTAAATATTAATAGAATACTGTAATTAAATACAAATGAATCAAAATAGAAAATATATTAAATTTTTGCTTTATGTTTTAACATTATGTAAGTTTTCAATCTGATTAATATGTCACTCTGAAGGTGGAAACATATTCTAATGTGTTGTATTAAAAATAAGAAGCTAATGCTTAGATTCAATGTGAAAGGTCATTTCATAAATTAAAATTTTTTAATATGATGAATTTTCCTGGAAACTTAAGAGTATAAAATAAATTTGTCAAGTGCAAATAAAAATCGTGAGGGAGCTAAGGTTCAGAAATGGTTGTATGTCTGTTCTGCTGTCATTTGATGTTTTGAAAATGCTGTATCAGTGCAATATCAGAAACAAACAAAGCAAGGAAAAATGAAAAGCTTTTTCTTTTCAATATGTGGTATCAAAGTGAAAGATATTTTTTAATCTATATTTTCCATCTTAACTAAAAACAATTTTGCAAAAATACGTTAAGAGACTTTTCTTTGTTAGGAAGAAGTGAGGAACAGAAGCATCCAATTTATTTTGGCCTGCAACCCTGGTTCTAGTTATAATGTAAGTTACAAATTCTACCTTACAGTACAATGGAGTCAGAAAAAAATGCTTCCAAAACACTGTAACTTGTGTTTTATATGCTTGGAAGTATAGAATTATAGGGGTCTTGTTTTCCATGGGAGACACATTAATGATAGTGAAGGCTTAACCATGTTTTAATTACTCCCTTTGATGCAGAAGCAGTAGGCCAGAAATCATAATGATTAAATGCCTACAAAGGGTCATATCCAGAGGTTTTGAATCCCTGAATTGTTGGCTTAGCTATTGCGATTGTAACTGTTTTTTTTTTTTTTTTTTTTTTTCAATGCTGCTTATAAACAAGCTGACTAAATATGGTTAGGTTTAGAAAATGGGCTTCAGTAATTTCTATATGCAATTTCTTTGTGCTGCCCATGCCATGTTAAATACTTGAATATTGGAAATATTACAAAGCTATATATATATGTTATATTTCCTAATTGAAAGAGAACTTAAGAGATAATATAATCCAATCTAACTATTTCTTATATGGTTCAGGCTCAATTTGGAAGACTAACTTAACTACTATTTTTTTTTTTTTTTTGAAGATCTTAAATTTGTTCTCTATCAATGATTCAAGGGTTGTTTTGATTGGTTTAAAACTCATGCAACTACCGATTGATTCAACTTTTATTCGTACAGGCATCTTCATTAGAAAAAATACTGAATATTTTAAAAGTGAACAAAATCTGTATAAATTAATGCCACTTTTACTGGCATTAAAATAATGTTCAGTAAAAATGAATTGGCGTGCTTTTAAAAGAGAGAGATGTCATGCAGGGAAGCATATGCTTAGTTAAATAAAGGAGACTACACTGAGTTGGTGCTGAATAGGTCAAGAAATAAATAACCAGACAGACTGTTCCCAGTCACAGCTATTTTCAGGTAGAAAATTCTGGCAGGCTTGATGCAACAAATAATGACCATCTGTTTGGTTGCAGCAAATAGCTTCTACAAAGCCATGTGGTTTCTTATTTCAAGGACATATTTGTAATTATTGCTCTGAAACAGTAATGTTATTAAGAATAAAACATTAATACATGACATATACTACTCGAAGCTCTTTACTTATACTAACTCTTCTAATAATTAAAACAACCCTATGATATTTCTATTGTTATTCTGTGTTCTACTCAGCAAGCGGTTAAAGATTTTAAGCTCTGAATTTTAAATGCAACGGTAAATAGAAACCAATACAAATGCCAGAGAGAACTCCTAAATTTCAAAAAAATATACAACAAAATGCCGTGAAACTTCTATTCCAACAGTTATACATCCCACAGATTTTAAGAGAAGCTGGGATACACTACAGATAGATTTTCTTTTTTTTTTCCTCTTAGACTCTGATCTTCCTGACTGTGTTCTCACAAGAACTATAACTCGTCACGAATGGGGGACTTATTTTTCTTTTTATTGTGCTACCTTTATTTTTTTTAATTTTATTTTAAACCTCATTCACAGTTACTAGTAAAAATTGGAAAATATGAAATAGTTTAATGAGAAATTAGAAATTGCCCAGTGTTAAAGAGTTAAATTTCTAAAATATTTGATATATTTTTACATACTTATTTAATACAGTGCCTAGAGCCTTGTTTTTATTTGAGGAATGTATGTATATGTTTTCCCTCCATCCTCAAGCTTCTAAATAAATGTATGTGGTACGAATATCACCTTCCCATCAACCAGAAAAATCAGCACATTTTACTCAAAAGAACAATCTCTGCCACCCCTCCTTTCACACACACACAACACACACACACACAAACAGGAGCAGACATACAAAAATGCAGTAGTGTGCATTACCGACATTACTGGAGACCTTTGAGGACTTATAGAAAATTAGAATTTACATAATTAAACCCACACAAAGAGATCAAAATCCCTGTGTGGGCTTTCCCTTGCTCCTACACACCACCAGGTATTCTTTGCCTTCCCTTTCTCTCAGACTAGCACTAGCTTTTATTCCTTGCCCCTGACATTTCCTCTGGTTACTGACATTTATGCATCTTCTATCTGCATCTAGTACTGTCACAGCTCCTAATTCCAAATGTGCATCTTTAAAATCATTGTGCTCTCAACCAAGAATCCTACTGATGGGCCCCTCTTTTTCAGAAGGCAATGTAGAGATAATTTTTTTCTGGAATTGAAAATATAGGTGAACTGTCACTCACACACGATAGAGAGTTCATTAGTATATTTCTCTTTTTATCTGTATTAGAGGAGTTGTGGGTTTACAGAACAATCAGGCATAAAATAGAGGATTCTCATTATCACCCTATTATTAATACTTTGCATTGGTGTGGAACATTTGTTACAATTGATGATTGCACATTTTTATAATCGTACAATTATTTAACATAGGGCTCACTGTATAGTGTAGTTCCGTGGAGTTTTTTGAAAAAAATTATTCTGTTACCATATATACGATCTAAAATTTCCCCTTTTAATCACATTCAGATATATATATTTCAGTGTTAATTAAGTTCACAATGTTGCATTACCGTCACCAGATCTATTACCAAAACATTTCCCTCATTCCAAATAGGAACCCTATTTGGGTTATTTCCCAGTAGAAACCCTCTATGTTTTCTTATTCCAACTATTTCAAATCAGTGAGATCATACAATATTTGTCCTTTTGTGTCTTGTTTATTTCACTCAACATGATGTCTTCAAGGTTCATCATTGCTGTCTCATGTGTCAGGGCTTCTAGTGTATTTCTTGAAAGTCACTTATTTGGTCCTTTTTAACATTTTGTCCTTTTTAACATTTTTAACAATTGTTGGCTACAACTAAGCATCGATGGACCTGTCCCTAAAAGAGCTTACAGTTTCATGACTGCCTATTGATATCCTCTCTGATCTGGGTTATGCAGCCTCACATGTGTAACTGCCTCAGTGTCTTAGCCTTCTGTTGTGTAAAATATGCAAGTTGGCTTAGATAGTGCCTTCTGGTTCTCCTTCGTACTTTTGTCTTTTCAAAACTTATTGAACACTTGATTACACTATGTTCCCTTTCCCTCTCTCTCTCTCTCTCTCTCTCTCTCTCTCTGTCTTATCTTGCTGTACCTCTTTTTTGCCTCCTATACTCCCTCCCCCTCTTTCCTACTCTCTTTTACACAAACACTAGCATGCAAACTTGAAGTTACCTGAACAAAGATTTCAACATTTGTAGTCTCTATAAGGTCTAATAGAAATTTCTAATTAATAAATAATATATCATAACAAAATATGAGGCAGCATGAACAGAAAATGATTGGGTTTAAATCTGGATTCTGGGTCTGATTATTACATGCATTTGTTGGTAGAATAGTATCTGTCTGAAATGCTTTATTTAGAGTGTGGTTTGGAGGCAAAAAGGAGATGTGAAAATGTTCTTGAAAAAGAAAAACTAATTTGCATTTTTATGTAATGATTTACCCTCCAAAATATTATCTCAATGGATCTGTGCTTGAGAAAAGTCATACACTAAAAGTTGCAGGATTTTATGCAATCATAAAATAATTGGGTGGTTCCCTGCTCAGAGTGCTAGAGTAAGATTGACAAAACAACGTTAACAAGTGTCCAAAACACTGTGGTGGCTTAAACTTTCCAAATTGTGATAAAGTAAGCTACTTATGTTTTCTCCCTTCAGGTTATATTCAAAGAAAAATAATAAAAAAAAGCTCTTGCTATACAATAGAATCTGTGTTTCTGTCATCTTGTTTTGAATGAATCTTTTAAATCTTTTAAAAACTAAAATAGCAAAAAAAAAAAAAAAAATGAGCATCAGCTAACAACCAAATGCAGTGCCCTACGAAGCAATATTTTATTTTTCTTTAACCACAGTTATTCGTTATAATGGAATTCTCTATATTGCAAATATAATGACACAATAAATTTAATTGGAGGATGCTAATATTTAATAACTTGTAAAGGACAAAAGTATTTCAACAATGAACACTAAATTAGGCCTTTATCAATCATGTATGGTGTAAGTTATTTCTTACGTTGTCCTTTGGAGACACGTCATTTTGAAAAAATAGAGGTCATTTTATTTATACATGTTAAATTGTTCAGCTACCAGCTGTTTTGAGAATAAACCAAGCACCTTTTTCATAAGGCAAGCATCAACTTAGAACAATCATTGAAGGCATTAGAAGACAATACTAATGTATTTCATGCTTCAAAGGTTACAGCTGCCAAAAATTCATAGCAATCAATCAACATCTTTTCCACAATATTTCATATCTTAAATGACACACCAGGGGTAATTATGAGTAGGTTTTCCTTTTTTAGATAAATTGCTGGGTATATTGATTAACCTATTGTTCCTTTGTGACTGCCTCATATGTAGCTAAAATATTGAAGCTATAATCTGTTTTTATTTTATAGAAAAAATTTTAAAACCCACTGTAGACAATTTAACACAGTTCATTGCTTGTGAATAGAGTTACCTCTTTGCGTGTGCTATTATACTCTACAATTCAGAATTAGAAAGCTGAACAAAGGAATAAAAATGGATAAAAGATTTGTTTTTTCACAGCTGAAAAATCTGCCCTGAATTCTAAAGCACATTTTGGTGGTCACTGAGCACTGCCCAGAGAAAAGAAACATCTGTTAAAGAAGCAACATGGTTCTTTGGCACAAGTAGATATAAGGTCAGGGCATAGCTCTTCAGCTGTTAGAGGAATGACTTTTAGGCTCAAATTTAAAAAATGGTGTCAATTGTAAGTGAAAATCCTTAAGGAAAGGAATAAAAACAGACCAAACCTATCTTGGACTTCGCCTCCACTTCAAAAGACTTAATCTTTCCAGTTCTCTTTCTCCTGATCATCATCACAGAAAATTGTAATGAAATTATTTTATTAAATATAGCAGGGTATTGCCCCAGAAAACAATGGCAACCACAATGTAACTTTCTAATAAATAGATGTTTTCTCATTTAGAAGTTTCAAACTGGCAGATGTTGGACTAAACAACACTCTGTAGATATGTTTGGTTTGGTCTACTCAGTATTTAAAAACATTGCTAAGTAAGTTGTCAATATTTAAAAATTGCAATAATTCATACCAAAAAAATCTGGATTTTCAGTTTTTCTGGCAAAAATAATTAGAACCTCTGACAACCTTGAGCCCACATTGCACATGGCAATGAGAGGCTGAAGCTGAGTAACAGAATTTTCCCCTTTCACCTGAATTCCTTTAGAAGGTTTCCTGAAGGCTCCTTGATTCCTACAAATGCTGCCTGCTTTTATCAGCTTTATTTGTGGACATGTTTTACTCCTAATTGCTGACAGTTTTTCAAAAGAAGAAAGGATAGCCTCTTTAATGTCTGGCACAAGGGATCATACATAAAATAAATTTATTAAACATCCCATGCTTTTATATTTGTGTGAAATAATCAAAGAGTGAAAATAAGTTAGTATATCACTAAGTACTGTCAGATTTTGAATGTGAAGAGGTTTCCAAAGAATAATAGTGAAATGTGTCTAATGAAAACATTTACTTATAGAAGTTGCACTGTTTAAAACTTTAGTATAAAATTTGAAGAGAACTTAGAGGGTGGCACAGTGGTTTCCAATCACTGTTATCCTTGAGCAGAGGACCACATTATCCAAATGAAAACTATTATGGTAACCAGATTTATATAGAGAACAGCTCCCCCTATTGAAGTAAGAGTGGGGGGGTCCAACAGCCACTCAGTTAAACCTGCTTCTTGACCCCCAACACACTTTAAAAACATCCTAGGTGTCTGTGGTTCAGTTTGAAATCACTAATGCTGTCAGGTTTTCCTCCTTTGAGAAAAGGAGAAAATGATGTTCAGTAAGGATAATGGCTTTGCCCTTTAGGGGCAGATGCAGGATTCCTGGTTACAAAGCTCTATTCTGTGACATGTGGGAACTAGAGGTGTGATAGACATCCTGCCTGCATGCAAAGAAAATGAAAGGGAAAGGGGAATGTATAAAAATAAACATAGAAATAAAGACTGCACAGCTAAAAATTACCCAAGAAAAGTGTCTCTAAAAACTATAGTGAACATACAGAATCTTGTTAATGCAGTGTTTTTACACTGAAATGCTTTAGTCTGAATTACAGGAACACTGGTGTTGGTTGTATATTTTAATTCAAGATTTCTCAACTTCTGCTCTGTTGATATATTAGGCCAGATAATTCTTTGTGGTGGGTGTTATCCCATGCACTAGAGTGTTCTGTGCATCCCTGACCTCTGTCAACTACATAGCAGTAGCAACCTCCCCATACCTACACTCCCCGTGATTAAAATAATCAAAAATGTCTCCAAACATGGCCAAATGTCCCCTAAGGGGCAAAACCATCCCCAGGAGAAAACCCCACACTCTATGTTACAGCCTAAAGATGCTAATTCTTGGTAAACAAGATTTGAAATGCACCTTCCAATTCCATTTGTAGGATGCAAATGAATAACAATGATTTTCAAAATATTGGGAAAGATTTCAAAGCATCCAACAAGATTTTAAGTATTGTTTCTCCTGTGTAGGAATCAAAGCATACCTGTTTTATATTTGTTGTTAAAATCTAGACTTATAAGGCAAATTTGTTGCAAGTGTTTTCCATGCTCTTTTAAAAGGGAGATGCTGAGGAGGGATGCCAGCCTGCAAATGTGCAAGGCTGGGGTTGCTTAAGTCTGGTTGGAACCCTTCTCTACGCACCCCAACAGCAGATGTCAGTGGCAGAGCCAGGGCACTAAGTGTTCTTGGCCCAGGCTTTCCAAGACTTCCAGTGATCCCTTGAGCTTCAGGACATCTGCTATCATTTGCCTAAACTCGATTAAAAAATCCTATTTTCTAAAAATATAAAAACATAAAACCAACCCCATAGAGATATATCGTTTATGATTTACTAGGCAATGTTCTAAGTCTTTCACTTATATTAACTCATTTAATCCTCACAGCAAGACAATATGGTGACTATTATTACTGTCCAAACTTAGGAAGGGAAGTCATATAGCCTGGCATAGTCATTCAGTTAGTAAGTCAACTAGGATTTGAACACAGATACTGGGTCTCCAGATTTGGTGCCTTTGCCTTCATTGTTCTGTCTCTTTTCTGGAATATACATGCTTGGATTTTTTATTCTTAGCTATTGTTGATTATTATAATCTGTATGTTACAGAAGTTTTTATTGGATTAAAAAAAAAAAAGAAAAACCTCAATCCAATGAACATTTTTGTTTTAAGAAAATTCTATCAGATTTATCATTGGTTTTCCTTATCATCTAAGAAATTACACTTTCATAAAATAGAGATCTGATAGCCAATCTATTTTCTGAAATGTAAATGAGTGTAGACATGTATAATTATAAAAATTATATGTATAAAATATACGTATGTGTATATGTATTTATTTATATGTAATGTGCCCTCATGAATCTTTTTTCTTTGAAACTTTTTATTTTGACATTGTTGCAGTCCAATGTAAAAGTTGTAAGGCTACTATAGGCTCCCCAACTGTTAATCATTTTTGACATAATTACTTTAAAACCCACTTCCCCCTCACCCCCCTTTTCTTTCTCTCTCCTATAAAGTTACTATTTTTCGCATTGTAATTAATATGCAATTTATGTGGAGATACTTTGACACTGTGTGAGTATCCTTTAACTCCTCAGATACTTAACCCCTAGTTTTAGCACTTTGGTAAGAGTGCATAAATCAATTATTGTGTTAGTTATCTATTACTGTCTAAAAATATTACTCCAAAATGTAACATCTTAGAACAGTAAACATATATAGTCTCATACAGTTTCTGTAGGTTAGAAGTTCAGGAACTATGTTGCTAGGTGGTTCTGACTCAGTGTCTCTTAAAAGGTGTCAATTAAGATGTCCACTGGCATATAGTTATCTGAAGATACCTGGAGCTGAAGGATTTGCTTTCAGGATGGCTCACTCACATGGCTAGTGACAGGAGACTTCAATTCCTTTCCATATGGGTCTTTCCACATGATTGCTAGTGTCTATAATGTGTCCTTTATAACAGCCTAGCAGCTTAAACTGGTATACTCTTAAATGTGGTATAAGCTGAAATGTCTTTTATGTCCCTGACTCAGAAGTCTCACATGGTCATTTCTAACAGATAAACCGTATTTAATATGGAAGGGGATTACACAGGGCATGAATTATCCCCAGGAGTGGGGAATAATTGGAAGCCATCTTGGATTCTGGTTGCCACAATTACTTTTGTAGCAATTGAGAAATGATGATTTTCTAATTCCATCATTTCTTCTACATTTATTGCTTGCTTCTCTATGGTAAAGCAAAGCTTTCCTTTCCCTTATTTATTTATTTATTTATTATGGATTTATAAATTAGCATTAAATGAATTGTAATCTATTACTATTATTATTTACTTTGATACTTGAATTGACCTAGTTTTGGCCAACTGGATCCCTTTCACACTCTTCTGTTTCCTTTTGACATGTCCCTCTTTTTTTGTTTTTTGTTTTTTTAATAAGTTTAAACTTTATAGGAAAGTTGTAAATATAATACAAAAATAATTCTGGGAACTTCAACATACACCCTACCCAGATATGGAAATTTACCAAATTTTAATATCTTGCTACATTTGCTATATCTTTCTACCAAACTATACTTATCCAATTATCTTTCTATGTCTGTCTGTCTGTCTATCTATCTATCTTTCTATCAATCTTCTATTTATTTGAGAGTAAATTGCATACATCATGTGGTTTTACCACTTAATACTTCTATATATTACTTAAGAGCAAGTATATATAATTATATAATTACAGAAAGTACAATTATCAGGCTCAAGAAATTAAACACTGATAGAGAAGATAAGGTCTATATACCATTTTTTTTTAATTGTCCTAATAATGTCCTTTTGTACATTTTCTCCTCTGATGGTTTGAAGCTGTATGTACCCCAGAAAACATCATGTTCTTTTAATCAATTCCTGTAGGTATAAACCTATTGTGGGTGTAGACCTGTTGTAAATAGAACCTTTTGGTAAGTAGGATCTTAACTTGAGATGTGACCCACCTCATTCAGGGTAGGTCTTAATCTTCTTACCGGAGTCCTTTTTAAGAGGATAAAAGATAGAAAGAAGACAGAAAAAAGCCCCAGAGAAGCCGAGAGTTGAGGACACATACAGAAGCTCAGAGAAGAAGCCGCTGAAGCCAGAAACTGGAAGCAACAAAACCCAGGAGAGAAGGGAGAGACTAGCAGACTTTGTCATGTGCTGGCCATGTGACAGAAGAGTTGAAAATTGCTAGTAGCTTGTCTTAGGGGAGAAGGTATCATCCTGTTGATGCTTTGATTTTGACATTTTTCACAGCCTCAGAACTGTAAACTTATAATCTAGGTCCCCATTGTAAAATCCAACCCATTTCTGGTATATTGCATTTCATCAGCTGTAGCAAAGTAAAGCATCCTCCATTATTGTATCCAGTACAGGATCCTGTGTTGCATTTAATCATCTGTGCTGGTTTGAAGCTGTTATATTCCCCAGAAAATGCCATGTTCTATTAATCCTTTCCTGTGGGTGCAGACCTATTGCGGGTAGGACCTTTTGATTATGTTGTTTCCATTGAGATATGACCCACCCAATTCAAGGTGGATCTTAATCCTTTACTGGAGTCTTTTATGAGGATAAAAGACAGAAAAAGCCAAGAGAGCTCAGAGAGAAACACCCAGAGGTTTGGAGAGAGTTTACAGAAAAAGCCTCTGGAAGAGCTGAGAGAGCCACTGAAGTCACAAGTAGAAAATAAAAATCTGGGAGAGAAGGACCAGAAGATGCTGGCCATGTGCCTTCTCATGTGATAGAGGTCCTCGATGCCAGCAGCCTTTCTTCAGAGAAGGAAATCTGTTTATGCCTTAATCTGGACATTTCCATGGCCTTAGAATTGTAACATGTAAACTAATAAATCACTATTGTTAAAAGCCAGTTTGTTTCTGGTATATTGCATTTTGGTGGCATTAGCAAACCGAAACATTACCATTGTCTCAACTGGATTGCTTCCACCTCTTGGCTATTTGAATAATGCTTCTGTGAAAACTGGTGTGCAACTATCTGTCCAAGTCCCTGCTTTCAATTCTTTTGGACAAATACCTAGAAGTGGGATTGCTGGGACATATGTTAGTTCTATGAGAGAAACTGCTTTCCAGAATGGCTGCACCATTTTACATTACTATCAACAATGTAAGAAGTTTCCTATTTATTTCTCTGAATCTTCACCAGCACTTGTTATTTTCTCTCTCTGTCTCTTTTTTTAATGATAGCCATTCTAGTGGGTATGAAATAGTATCTCATTTTGGTTTTGATTTGCATTTCCTTAATGGCTAATGATGTTGAGCATCTTTTCATGTGCTTATTGGGCCTTTGCATATTTTCTTTGGAAAAATATTTATCTGAGTCCTTTCTCCACTTTTTAAAAAATTGGGTTTTTGTTCTATTTGTTGTTGAGTTGTAGGAGTTCTTTATATGTTCTGGATATTAAACCATTCAAAGATATTTGGTTTCCAAATATTTTCTTCCATTTTACAGGTGTCTTTTTTACTTTCTTGATAATATCCTTTGATGCCCAAAATATTTAAATTTTGATGAAGGTCAATTAATCTATTTTTTCTTCTGTTGCTAATACTTTTGTTATAAAGTCTGAGAATCCATTGCCTAATACGAGAGCCTGAAGACATTTCCCTGTGTTTTCTCCTAAGAGTTTTTTTCATTTTAGCTGTTATATTTAGGTCAGTGATCCATTTTGAGTTAATTTTTGCCTATGGCATAAGGTAGGGATCTACTTTCTGGATTTCCCATTTGTTGAAGAGACTATTATTTTCCAGTTAAGAGGACCTGGCAACGTTGTCAAATATCAATTAGCCATAGATAAGTAAGTTGGTTTCTGAATTCTTGATTCTACTCCATTGATCTATAAGTGTCTCCTTGTGCCAGTCTTGATTACTGTAGCTCTGTAATAAATTTTGAAATCGGAAAGTTTATGTCCTCCAACTTTGTTCTTTTTCAAGATGTTTTGGCTATTTGGAGCCACTATATATTTGACGATAAGCTTTTACATTTCTGCAAAGAAAGTTGTTATGCTTTTGATTGGGAATTTGTTGAATTTGAAAATCGCTTTGTGTTGTTTGCCAGGGCTGTTATGACAAATGTCACAAAATAAACAATAGACATTTATTGTCTTGTGGTTTTGGAGGCTAGAAGTCCCACATCAAGGTATCGGAACATTTTGCTTTCTTCAAAGTCAGTAGGTGCTGGCAGTCCTCCATTACATGGTGATCTCCCCTTGTGTCTGTTCCTCTGGTTTCTACTGACTTCTGGCTTCTACTTCTGCATCCAATTTACTTTGTACTCCAACCACATGGATTAAGCCCCACCCTGATGCAATCTGGACTCATCTAAATAGTTTCTTCAACAATCCTATTCACCAATGAGTCCACATCAATGAGTAACACCAATGAGATGTTACTAATAGTAACATCTTCAAGGTCTTATTTAAAAATAGATTCACACCCAGAGGACAAGGGGTTAGGACTTGAACATGTCTTTTGTGGGGACATGAGTTAATCACCTACAAGTAATGTTGATATTTTAATGATATTATATCTTATAATCCATGAGCATGAGATATCTTTTCATTTGTTTGTCTTCTTTAATTTCTCTCAGCAATGATTTGTAGCTTTCCATGTCTAAGTCCTTTATATCCTTGGTTAAATTTATTCCTAGATATTTGACTCTTTCAGTTGCTATCATAAATGGAATTTTTTCATTGTTCTCCTTTTCAGCTTGCTCATTGGTGTATGGAAACACCAATGATTTTTGTGCATTGATGTCATACCCTGCCACTTTGTTGAATTTTTTTATTAGCTGTAGTAACTTTCTTGTAGATTCTTTGTGATTATATAGTATCATGATATATAGTATCATGTTATGCGCAAAGAAGGATAGGTGTACTTCTCTCTCCCCAATTTGGATGCTTTTTTCTTTTTCTTTTTCTTGCCTAATTGGTCTGGCTAGAATTTCCAGTACAATGTTGAATAGCAGTGTCGAAAATGGGTACCCTTGTCTTATTCCTAATTTAGGGGCAAGGTTTTACTCTTTTATCATTACATATGACATTAGCTGTGGGTTTTTTAATATGCCTTTTATATCCCCTTTATCATGTTGAGCAGTTAATGACTGCTTTTATCAAAAAAGTGTGCTGGGTTTTGCCAAATGCCCTTTCTGCATCAGTTGGGATGTTCATGTTTTTATTTTTATTCCTTCATTGTATTAATGTGATGTATCGGTTGATTTTCTTATGTATTCCTATGTATAAGAATATACATATTTCTTATGTATTTGGTCATGGTGTATAATCCTTTGAATGTGCTATTGGATTGCATTTGCTAGTAGTGTGTTGAGAATTTTTGCATCTATATTGATAATGGATATTAGTCTGTTACTTTCTTTTCTTGTGATATCTTTATCTGACTTTGATATTAGGGTGTGATGCTGGCCTCACTGAATGAGTTAAGAAGTGCTCCTTCTTCCTCAACTTTTTAAGGGAGATTAGAAAGGATTGGTGTTAATTCTTCTTTTAATTAAAGCCATCTGTTTCTGGAAATTTCTTTGTTGGGATGTTTTTGATTGCTGATTCAATCTCTTAACTAGTTAATAGTCTGTTGAGATCTTCTATTTCTTTTTAAGCCAGTTTCAATATTTTGTTGTCTCTAAGAATATGTCCATGTTGTCTAGATTGTCTCATTTGTTGGCATACACTTGTTCATAGTACACTCTTACAATCCTTTTTATTTCTGGAAAGTTGGTAGTAATGCCCCTTTTCTGATTTTTATTTGCATACTCACTTTTTCTTTTTTTCTTTTTCAGTCTAATCAAATGATTATTCATTTTATTAATCTTTTTGAAGAACAAAGTTTCCATTTGATTGATATTCTATTTTTTCCTATTCTCTTTTTCATTTATTCTCTTTTTCACTTATCTCACCTCAAATCATTATTATTTTCTTCCATCTGCTCACTTTAGGTTTAATTTGTTCTTTTTCTGTTTCTCCATCTGTGAGGTCAGGTTACTGATTTAAGATCTTTCTTCTTTTTAGTGCAAGTATTTTCAGCTATAAATTCCAACCTGACCACTGCCTTTGCTGCACCCATATGTTTTGGCATGTTGTGTTTTCCATTTCCATTCATCTCCAGATATTGCCTAGTTTCCTGTGATTTTTTCTTTGACCCACTGGTTTGTAAAAAGTATGTTCTTTAATTTCCATATATTTGTCAATTTTCCAGTTCTCCCTCTATTAACTGATTTCTGGCTTTCTTCCACTGTGGTTGGAGAAGATACATTTTATGACTTCTATCTTTTTAAATTTGTTGAGACTTGTTTGGGACCTAACATATGGTCTATCCTAGAGAATGATCTATATGCACTTAAGAAGCATATGTATTCTGCTGTTGTTAGATGAGGTATTCCATATACATGTTAGGTCTAGTTGGTTTTCCTCATTATTGTTATTTGAATTTTTAATTCATTGGTTCTCACAGGGTGATTTTTATGGAACTTTGAGTCCCCAGGCACTTCCAGGAGAAATGTAAGGTCAAAATTATCATAACATTACTACAATCTTGGTTCCATTTTACACTGTGGTGATTTTTGCTCTGTTAGTACAAATGCAATGATAGGTAAACTGCTAGAATTGTAGTACTAATCAAAACAGTGGCAACAAACTGTACCACTTTTCACTAACTAGTAATTCTTTGCTATCAAAAAAAAAGGCAGTTTCACATAATTCAACAAAAAATTATTATTTTTATCAAATCTGTACCCTTGAGAACAATCTTTTTGATATTCTTATAACAAAATAGAAAACATCCATAAAGCACTTCTGCTGTATACCAAATTATGATGACTTCCTTGGGGAAAAAAACAATTATTGTTTTGAGTGGTAAGCTTTTGTTAATGGTATAACTATGGTTATTCAGACTTTAATAATTGACAGATACTTTCTCAAAATATGAGCTAAGTCTGTAGTTTTAAGGAAAATAACTGGCAATGTTAGTTGTCAATGATAAAATTCCAGCTTTTATGTGAAATTTAGACATTTGGAAAACTTTTATCACCTACCATGAGATTTTAAAGATCACTTTTTGATGAGACAGGAGGTGATATTAACAAATGAGATTTTTAAATGGTTTAATCAAATGTGTCAATATTTGAAAAATCTATATAACATAGTGAACCAATAGTTCCTGAATGACTGATATGCAATATTACATAATCGTGTGGATAAGAGATGCTTTCAAAATGCAAGCTAAGACAGGAGGTTTTAATATAACAGAGTATGAAATATCTGTTGAACTAGTTTCAGATTCTATACTTCAACTAATCTTAAAAACAAACAAACAAAAATGAAGATAAACTACCACTTGACCAGTTTGGGTGTAATACCAAAGAAGGACATGCACAATTATCTGGTAAGGCTTACCAACTACATATCTGCGTGATGCCAAATTTCTTTACATATATTAATAAAAACAATATATTGCAAAAGATTAAATCAGAAGTAAAATGAGAATACAGCTGTCTTTTACTGAATCAGATAAAAACCAATGCTCTTCTTACTAATTCTTAGTAGAGGGTATCATTATTTTTCATAACATATATATTATTTATGTAAGTGGCTTGTTACTAGTATTTAAAAATGAATTAATAGATTATTTTAAAACTTTATTAGTTTTAATTTTAGTTACAATAAACATTGATAGATGTTACCCTCATAAACAGGGGGTTTTTTGGATTCTCAATAATTTTAAGAGTTTAAAGGATCGAGAGTTTAAAGGATCAAGAGTTTAAAGAATTGAGTATTGCTGCTTTAAACACTTTCCTTCTATGTTCATTTATTTCATTTGACTTTTCAAGTTAAATTTTCTATATTTTTAGAATATTTTATTATTTTTAGCTTTGAAAATATCAAACTCTGTGCATAGGTGTGAATGTAAAAACTACAAATGTAACTCCAGCAAGATTAGGCAGTCATTTGGGTGGGTGTGAGGTTGGCCCAGACACATTTGTAATGAATTCCTTCAGCTAGGCCTACATGCAAATACTGATTTTAAACTTAGTCAGTGAATCTTGGAAATCTTATTTTAAAATTAACTGAGTTTTAAATTTAAGAGACCAGAGCAAAAACCCCACTTCTAGGAAATTTATCTGTCTTGTCTCTGTAACAAATCGGAAACACTATATTCCTATTATTCCTAATAACTAGTTCTTTCATGTGGAAATGCAAAGACTAGGATTTTTCATTACTGCATGGATGCATTCTGGAGTGAATCAAATACAAAGACACAATCATATATTATGCATAATATATATAATGAATCAATTATCTATGTGTGTGTATATACACACACTTTGTAAATACATATGTATGTGTATATAATTTTTTCGTTTTTACTTTGTGATTTTTTGGTTTACAAAGCAGTATTGAGGGATTTCTGTTCTTTCCATACACTGAGCTTCATCTTTTCACAGAGGTAAATCAAACACTCTGAGCACTCTTTTGATATGGGTCTGCAATCTTATAGACTGCCAGCAGACTGATAACAAATAGACTTTTCCACTTTGATAACTAGATTTATCCTTAACAAGAAAAACAACAACAAAAGGACATTGGATTTCTGTGGCAATTGTATCAGAACTTGGAAGCTTTTGGTTTTTTTGAAATATAGTTAAGAGACATCACACAGACAAACACACAGACTGATGAGAACATAGTGCAGAGTTAAGGAATACAAACAAAGCACATTTTCAAGCAATTATTCTTTTTAGGACTCAATGATTTCTAGTACTTTTCAGTTTTTCATTTCAAATATTCTAAAATGCTGAATGGATTTTTTTTTTTCTTTGACCAACTGATTTTTTTTTTTATTGAGGTTGTTCACATGCCATGCAATTATCCAAAGATCCAAAGTGTACAATCAATTTCTCACAGCACCATCATACAGCTGTGCATCCATCACCACAAATATTTTGTTTTCAATTTTTAGAACACTCCAGAAAAGAAATAAAGACAAAAAAGGATACTCATATCCTCCCATACCCTTAACCACCTCCCCCTCCATTATTGATTCATAGTTTTGGTACAGTACATTTGTTACTGTTGATGAAAGAATGTTAAAATACTACTAACTGTAGTATATAGTTTGCAATAGGTATATATATTTTTTCCCTATATGCCCCTCTATTATTAACTTCTAGTTACAGTGCCGTACATTTATTCTAGTTCATGAGAGAGATTTCTAATATTTGTACAGTTAATCATGGACATTGTCCACCACAAGATTCACTGTTTTATACATTCCCATCTTTTAACTTACAACTTTCCTTCTGGTGACATATGTGATTCTGAGCTTACCCTTTCCACCACTGTTCTAGTTTGCTAATGCTGCGGAATGCAAAACACCAAAGATGGATTGGCTTTTATAAAAAGGGGGTTTATTTGGTTACACAGTTACAGTCTTAAGGCCATAAAGTGTCCAAGGTAACACATCAGTAATCGGGTACCTTCACTGGAGGATGGCCAATGGCATCCGGAAAACCTCTGTTAGCTGGGAAGGCACGTGGCTGGTGTCTGCTCCAAAGCTCTGGTTGCAAAATGGCTTTCTCCCAGGACGTTCCTCTCTAGCAAGCTTGCTCCTCTTCAGAATGTCACTCACAGCTGCACTGAGTTCCTTTTCTTTGAGTCAGCTCATTTATATGGCTCCACTGATCAAGGCCCACCCTGAATGGGTGGGGCCATGCCTCCATGGGAATGTCTCATCAGAGTCATCACCCACAGCTGGGTGGGGCACATTCCAAGCAAATCTAATCAGCACCAAAACATCTGCCCCACAAGACTACATCAAAGATAATGGCATTTGGGGGACACAATACATTCAAACTGGCACAACCACCTTCACACAACATTCAGCATTGTTAGTTATTCTCACAGTGTGAGACCCTCGCCTCTGTCCATTTCCAAACATTTAAGTTCATCTTAGTTGAACATTCTGCTCATAATAATCAACCACTCCCCATTCTTTAGCTCATTCTATATCCTGGTAACTTATATTTCATGTCTATGAGTTTACATACAATAATTAGTTCATATCAGTGAGATCCTGCAATATTTGTCTTTGTGTGTCTGTCTTATTTCACTCAATAAAGTGCCCTAAACATTTCTTCATCAGCCCATTTTATAAGACAGTTTTGTTCAGACACCATACATTTTGTCCTAAGTAAACAATCATTGGTTCCCTGTATGGTCACATATTTATGTATTCAGCACCATCACCACTATTTATATAAGGACATCTTCATTTCTTCCACAGAGAAGGAAGAAGAGTCAAAAAAGTTAGAGGGACAAAAAAAAAAAAAAGAAAAAAAAGAAAAAAGAGAAAAGAAAAGAAAAAGAAAAGAGAGAGAGAGAGAAAACATGACAGCTAGAAAGCAACAAAGTGAAAGATAGCATTAAACTAAAGTAGAATAAAGAGTGAGACAACATCAATGCCAGGAGTCCCATACAGCTCCCCTATGCCTCCCCCCCCATATACATTTAGCTTTGGTGTATTGCCTGTGTTATATTAAAGGAAGCATTGTACAATGTTTCTGTTAATCATAGTCTCTAGTTTGCATTGATTGTATTTCCCCCCGTGCCTGGTTTGAATGTATTATGTCCCACAAAACTTGATTATCTTTGATACAATCTTGTGTGGGCAGAGGTATCAGTGTTGATTATACTGTAATTCTTTGAGTGTTTCTGTGGAGATGTGCCCCACCCAACTGTGGGTGATGACTCTGATTGGATAATTTCCATGGAGGTGTGACCCCACCCATTCAGGGTGGGTCTAAATTAAATTACTGGAGCCATATAAATGAGCTGACAAACAGAAGGAACTCAGTGCAGCTGAGAGTGATATTTGGAAGAGGAGCTACAGCCAAGAGAAATAACTTCATCATTTATTTTGAAGAAAGCACAGGAGCTGCAGATGAGAGACATTTTGAAGATGGCTGTTGGAAGCAGACTCTTGCTCCAGAGAAGCTAAGAGAGGACAAATATCCCAAGTGCAACTTAGAGTTACATTTTTGAGGAACTGCAGCCTAGAGAGGAACATCCTGGGAGAAAGCCATTTTGAAACCAGAACTTTGGAGCAGACGCCAGCCACATGCCTTCCCAGCTAACAGGGGTTTTCTGGACACCATTGGCCATCCTCCAGTGAAGGTACCCAATTGTTGATGTGTTACCTTGGACACTTTATGGCCTTAAGACTGTAACTGTGTAATCAAATAAATCCCCTTTTATAAAAGCCAATCCATCTCTGGTGTTTTGCATTCCAGCAGCATTAGCAAATTAGAACACCCCCCAATCCCACCCTATTTTTAACACCTTGCAATGTTGACATGCATTTGTTCTACCTCATGTAAAGGCATATTTGTACCTTTTATTACAATTGTTGAGCACCTCAGATTTCACTGAGTTATTCAGTCCCAGTCTTTATCTTTTGTCTTTCATTCTGGTGTCCCACATGGTCCTAACCTTCCTCTTTCAACCATGCTCACAGTCACCTTTGTTCAGTGTACTTACATTGCTGTGCTACTATCTCCCAAAATTGTTTTCCAAACTTCTCACTCCTGTCTGTTCCTTTCTGTCTGCAGTGATTCCTTTAGTGCTTTCTATAGAGCAGTTATCTTGTTCACAAACTCTGTCATTGTCTGTTTGTCTGAGAATATTTTAAGCTCTCCCTCATATTTGAAGGACAGATTTGCTGGATATAGATTCTTGGTTGGTAGTTTTTCTCTTTCAGTATCTCATCCCACTTCCTTCTTTCTTCCATAGTTTCTATTGAGAAACCCACACATAGTCTTATCAAGCTTCCTATGTATGTGATGGATTTCTTTTCTCTTGATCATTCAGGATTCTCTTTTTATCTTTGACATTTGATAATCTGATTATTAAGTGTTTTGGCATAGGCCTATTCAGATCTTGAATGACTTATTTTTATAGAAAATTGATTTTAAATAATCTCTAAAAACATTATGATTTAACTTCTTATACAGCTTGTATTTATTTATCACATGAGAGTTCCTGGCTAGTCTTCATTATGTTGAAGCTTCATTTCCATGTTTAAAAAAATGTATTTGAACACTGTCAAATGGCAATTAAATTTTGATGGATTTAACTATCTAATTTAATTTGAATGCTTAAATATTTCACGTGTTCTACAGAGACTTATAAGTGACGGCTCTGATGAAGTTATTTCCCAGGTTGAATGATTCATTTGGTGCTTTAAAATGTAAGAAAAACAAAAAAAATTAAGAGATGAAAGTTTATGTAATTTTAAAAATTAACATAGAAACAAATATACTTTTGCCAAATCAGTATTATTTTTAGGTAGATTATGCTTTATCATAAATGAGCTTTCTAATATTCTTTAATTTGGCATTTATTTTGCTAAATATTCAAAGTATGAAATTCTGGAAAAATTCTGCATAACATACTATTGTTTGGAAATAAATCCTAATTAATTTATTTCATTTGTCCATTCATGCCACAAATATTAGTGATAGTATGCCAGGTGCCAGGTATAGTGCTATGTATTTGAGATTTGATGGTGTAGATTAAAAAATCAGGGGAGGCAAGGAAGATGGTGGAGTGGTGGGGTGTAGGTTTTAGTTACTCCTCTGGGGCAGTTGGTAGAAATCCAGAAACTTCATGGACCTGACACTGCAAAGGAATTTGAGATTGGACAAACTTTATACAATACTCATGAACCTGTGGGACAGCTGAGATCAGCAAAATCTGTAAGTTCTTGTGGCCAAGTGGCCTGTGCCCTTCCCTGCCAGGCACAATCCTAAGGGAGGAGGGGCTGTTGGTGCTAGGAACCAGAAGGGAGAATGAAAGCTGCAACCATAGGTAAACTGAGAGCAGACACTGGAAAATCTGGGAGCAGTCAGCCCAGCAGAGAGGACATAGGCTAGAAAAACAGCAAAGCAAAAAAAAAAAGGAAACAAAGTGAAAACAGAGACTTTTTGGAATCAGGTGAACATAATATGGAGAAAGGCAGGGTTCAAACAGAATCAGATACATATGCAAATCAAGGGAGGGAGAGACTTGTCTGAAAAGTCAGCTTCTTTGCTTTCTTGATTGTTCCCTTAATCACCCTCAACCCTTGGTCTTTTAGCATTTCAGTAGCCCATTAGATCTTTAAGGACTCTAAATTAAGTACTCCATACTAGGCCCTTCCTTTTTTTATTATTTAAAAAAGTTTTTTTCTCTTTTTCTAAAAGAATTATTCTGAGGAGTCCACTACAGAAAGCCTCAATGACTTGCAATTTGGGCCCAGGCAAGAGCAGAGCTAAGGTAGCTCTGAGAGACAAAGCAATGAGTTTAGTGGCAGAGAAAATTTGGTAAACACCATAACCTCCCAGCCCTTTTGTTAATTCAGATCCCAGGGGTTGGAATGCATTATCTAGCTTCAGTCAGCCAAGCCCTTGACAGGGTCAGGAACACCTGGACAGCTAAAGGCTCCCTGCCTCTTTACACTGGTGGGGGAACTGCAGACTGGCAAGCGCCACCTGCTGGACAGCATAAGAGAAGCACAGAGTCTAAAGATCTCACAGGATGGTCTCATTTTCAAGGAAACTCCATAGTCTCCTCCTGAGACCTGGGTCTCTCTGGACTAGGAATACCTGACTGGGGCTGACCATATCTGAGGAGATCACCACACAAAAAAGCTACATAGAGGCAGGGCAAGAAACAGAAAAACAAGAGGTGAAAAACTCTGATCAACTAAACAGAATCTAAGCTAAAGGTCTAGAATAAGCTGAACTAAGCACCAAGGATTAGTGAACAAAGCCAACCAACAAGAAAATCCTAAGTAAAAGAGTAAATACAAGCTCCAGAATAAATTAATCAAGAAAGCCAGATGCCTGGACCGCTTAAGATAATGAGCCATACTAGGAAACATAAAAATATGGAGCCAAAGGAACAAATTAATAGTTCAACTGAGATACAGGAGTTGAAGCAATTCCTGCTAAATCAATTCAATGAGCTGAAGGAAGAACTAATTGGTGATGTTCAGACAAATCTAAATCAATTCAAAGATCAAGTCAATGAACTGAGGGAAGACACAGCAAAAGAGATGAAGGATATAAAAAGGACACTGGATGACCATAAGGATGAATTTATAAACTTGAAAAAAGAAATGACAGAACTTATGGGAATGAAGGGCATAATGGAGGAGATGAAAAAAGATAATGGAGGGATACAATAGTAGATTGGACTAGGCAGAAGAAAGGATCAGTGAATTGGAAGACCAGACATATGAATTCACACACATGAAAGAACAGATGGTGAAGAGATTGGAAAAATATGAGCAGGGTCTTAGGGAGGTGAGTGACAACATGAAATGCACAAACATATGAGCTATGGGTGTCCCAGAGGGAGAAGAGAAGGGGAAAGGGGCAGACAAAATAATAGAAGAAATAATCACTGAAAATTTCCCAACTCTTATGAAAGACAGAAAATTAAAGATTCAAGAAGTACAGTGCACCCCAAACAGAATAGACCCCAATAGACGTACTCCAAGACACTTATTAATCAGATTGTCCAATGTCAAAGACAAAGAGAGAATTCTGAAAGCAGCAAGAGAAAAGCAATCCATCACATACAAAGGAAGCTTGATAAGACTATGTACAGACTTCTCCACAGCAACCATGGAGGCGAGAAGACAGTAGTATGATATATTTAACATAGTGAAAGAGAAGAACTGTCAACCAAGAACTCTATATCCAGCAAAACTGTCCTTCAAAAATGAGGGAGAGATTAAAGTATTTTCAGACAAACAGACATTGAGAGAGTTCATGAACACAAGACCAATGCTACAGGAAATACTAAAGGGAGTGCTATAGGCTGATAGGAAAAGACAGGAGACAGAGATTGGGAGAAGAGTGTGGAAATGAAGATTATCAGGAAGGGTAAAAAGAGAGAGAGGGAAAAATAAGACATGACATATAAAATCCAAAAGACAAAATGATAGAAGAAAGTACTGCTCTTAAAGTAATAACACCAAATGTTAATGGATTAAACTCCCCAGTAAAAAGACACAGACTTGCAGAATGGATTAAAAACAGGACCCATCTATATTCTGTCTACAAGAAACTCACTTTAGACACAAGGACAAAAATAGGCTGAAAGTGAAAGGTTGGAAAAAGGTATTTCAGGCAAACAACAATCAGAACACAGCAGGAGTAGCTATATTAATATCAGACAAAGTAGACTTCAAAAGTAAAACAGTTAAAAGAAACAAAGAAGGACACTATATATTAATAAAAGGGTCAATTCATCAAGAAAACATAACAATCATAAATATTAATGCACCAATCCAGAGTGCCCCAAAATTCATGAGGCAGACACTGAGAATACTGAAAGGAGAAGTAGATAACTCCACAATAATAGGAGACTTCAATACACAGCTTTCATCAATGGATAGCACATCTAGAGAGAGGATCAAGGAA
Organism: Choloepus didactylus; assembly: GCF_015220235.1. Classification (NCBI taxonomy): domain Eukaryota; kingdom Metazoa; phylum Chordata; class Mammalia; order Pilosa; family Megalonychidae; genus Choloepus; species Choloepus didactylus. Next base: position 150,719,167 of record NC_051307.1, on the reverse strand, counting down.
ATGGAGATGTGGAATTGTATGATAAATGAACTACACTTGATAGACATTTATAGAACACTACACTCCATGACAGCAGGATACATATTCTTCTAGAGTGCTCATGGTACATTTTCTAGGATAGACCACATGCTGGGTCACAAAGCAAGCCTCAACAAATTTAAAAATATTGATATTATAAAAGACACTATCTTGGATCATAATGGAATGACGTTGGAAATAATAACAGGCAGAAGATTGCAAATTTGACAAATATATGGAGACTAAACAACACACTCTTAGAAAACCAGTGGGTAAAGGAAGAAATTACAAGAGAAATTAGTAAATACCTCAAGGCAAATGACAATGAAAACACAACATATCAAAACTTGTGAGATACAGCAAAGATGGTGCTGAGAGGAAAATTTGTTGCCTTAAATGTCTATATTAAAAGAGAAGAGAGAGCAAAAATTGAGGAATTAACTGTCCACCTGGAGGAACTAGAGAAAGGATAGCAAATAAACCCTAAACCAAACAGAAGGAAAGAAATAACAAAGATCAGAGCAGAAAAAAGTGAAACTGAGAACAGGAAAACAATAGAGTGAATCAGCAAAATGAGAAGCTGGTTCTTCAAGAAAATCAATAAAATTGACGGATCCCTACAAAAAAAAAAAAAAAAGAAAAAGAAAAAAAAAAGGCAGATGCAAATAAATGCAATCAGAAATGGGAAAGGAAACTTAACTACTAACCCTCCAGAAATAAAGGAGATAATGGGAAGATACTATGAGCAACTATATGCTAATAAACTGCTCAACTTACATGAAATGGACAACTTACTAGAAAAGCATAAACAACCAACATTGAATCAAGAAGAAATAGAGGACCTCAAGAAACCAATCACAAGCAAAGAGTCATAAAAAGCTCCCAAAAAAGAAAAGCCCAAGACCAGATGGCTTCATGTGTGAATTCCACCAAGCATTCAGGAAAGAATTAACACCAATCCTGCTCAAACTCTCCAAAAAAATTGAAGCGGAGGGAAAGCTACCCAACTCATTCTATGAAGCCAACATCATCCTAATACCAAAATCAAAGATACTACAAAAAAAGAAAATTATAGACCAATCTCTTTAATGAATATAGATGCAAAAATCCTCAACAAAATCCTCGCAAATCGAATCCAGCAGCACATTAAAAGAATTATATACCATGACTAAGTGGGGCTTATTCTAGGTATGGAAGGCTGGGTTCAACATAAGAAAATCAATTAATGTAACATGTCACATCAATAAATCAGAGGAAAAGAACAAGGTGATCATCTTGATAGATGCAGAAAAGGCATTTGACAAAATTCAACATCCTTTCTTGATGAAAACACTTAAAAGGATAGGAATAGAAAGGAATTTTCTCAATATGATAAAGGCAATATATGAAACACCCACAGCTAATGTTGTACTCAATGGGGAGAGACTGAAAACTTTCCCTTTAAGATCAGGAATAAGACAGGAATGCCAATGTCACCATTGTTATTCAATGTTGTGCTGGAAGTTTTAGCTAGAGCAGTCAGTCAAGAAAAAGAAATAAAAGGCATCCAAATTGAGGAAGAAGAAATAAAACTTTCACTGTTTGCAGATGACATGATTCTATATGTAGAAAATCCAGAAAAATGTACAGCAAAGCTATTAGAGATAATGAATACAGCAAAGTGGAAGGCTACAAGATCAACATGCAAAGATCCATAGTGTTCTTATACACAAGTAATGTGCAACAAGGGGAAGAAATAAAAAAAAAATCCATTTATAATAGCAAGCAAAAGAATCAAGTTTTTAGAAATAAACTTAAAGAAGGCCACAAAAGACATATACCCCCAAAAATTCAAGAAACTGCTAAAAGAAATTGAACAGAACCTAAAAAAATGGAAGAACATGCCATGTTAATGGACTGGAAGACTAAATATAAAGATATCATCTCTACCTAAACTGATCTACAGATTCAATGTAATACCAATTAAAATCCCAGTAACTTACTTTTCAGAAATAGGAAAACCAATAAGCAAATCTATTTAGAAGGGCAAGTTGCCCTGAATAGCCAAAAATATCTTGAGAAAGAGGAATGAAGTGGAAGGTCTCACACTACCTGACTACTTTGAAGCATATTACAAAGCTACAGTGCTCAAAACAGCATGGTACTGGCATAAGGACAGGGATAACAACCAATGGAATCAAATTGAGTGTTCAGAATAGACTCTCGCATCTATGGACAATTGACCTTTGATAAGGCAGTCAAACAAAATCAACTGGGATAGAGCAGCCTCTTCAATAAATGGTGTTTGGATAACTGGATATCCATTCCCAAAAGAATGAAAGAAGACTCCTACCTCACACCTTATACAAAAATTAACTCTAATTGGATCAAAGACCTAAACATAAGCACTAAGACCATAAAATTTTAGAAGAAAACATGGGGCACTATCTTAAAGATCTTGTGATGGAGGTGGTTTCCTAGACCTTACACCCAAAGCACAAGCAACCAAATAACAAATAGACAAATGGGATCTCCTCAAAATCAAACACTTTTGTACATCAAAGGACTTTGTTAGAAAATAGTAAAAAGGCAGCTTATCCAATGGGAGACAATATTTGGAAACCACATACTAGATAAGGGTTTAATATCCCAAATATATAAAGCAATCCTACAACTCAACAACAGAAAGACAAACAACCCAATTAAAAAATGGACAAAAGACATGGACAGACACTTTTCTGAAGAGGAAATGCAAATGGATCAAAAACATAAAATGCTCAACTTCACTGGCTATTAGGGAAATGCAAATCAAAACCACAATGAGATATCATCTCAGACCTACCAGAATAGCCATTATCCAAAAAACAGAAAATTACAAGTGCTGGAGAGGATGTGGAGAAAGAGACACACTTATTCATTGCTGGTGGAAATGTAAAATGGTACAACCACTCTGGAAGACAGTGTGGAGGTTCTTCAGGAACCTAAGTATAGATTTGCCATATGACCCAGCGATTCCATTGCTAGGTATATACTCAAAGGAACTGAAAGCTAAGACAAAAATGGACATTTGTAAACTGATGTTTATTGCAGCATTATTCATGATTGCCAAGAGATGAAAGCAGCCCAAATGTCCATCAAAGGATGAGTGGATCAACAAACTGTGGTATATACACATGATGGAATATTATGCAGCTATAAGACAGAACAAAGACATGGAACATATAATAATGTAGATGAATCTTGAGGACATTATGTTGAGTGAAGTTAGCCAGAAACAAAAGGAAAAATACTGTATGGTCTCACTAATATGAAACAACACTAATAAGCAAACTTTGAGAGTTAAAAGCTGATAACACAGGCTACCAGGAGATTAAAAGAGGGTACAGATCAGGCATTTGAGGCTGAAGGACTACAGAAATGTTCAGCAGGATTGATTGTATAGATCCAGAACTAGATAGCATAATACTGTGTAATGGTAGCACAATATTGTAAGTACTTGGAACAAAGATGTCTGTGAGTAAATATGAAAGAGGTAGGACAGGGGAATGTATGACACCAGAGGTAAAGACAGATAATGAAGACTGGGACTGTATAACTTGGTGAAAACTGGATTGGCCAATGACTGTTGCTAAATGTACAAATATAAGAATGTTCTCACATGTGGGAGAACAAATGAATGTCAGCCATCCAGAGTGTTGAGAAAGGAATGGTATTTGGGAAAAAACTTAATCAAAGCAAACTGGAGTCTATGGTCAACAGTAACATTGTAATATGCTTCCATTAAATGTAACAAAGGCAACATACCAAAGTTAAATGTGTATGAGAGGGGGATATAAGGGAGGGATATGGGACTCTTGATAGTGGTATTGTTTTCTGTTCTTACTATTAGATTGTATTGTATGATATTTTAATTTCTCTTTTTATTATCTTTTTTATTATTCCCCAAAAAACACACTTTTTCTTAATAATCAAATGTTCAATTGCTGACTGTGGTGATAAATGTACAACTATTTGATGATGCCATGAACAACTGATTGTACACTGTGCATGGTTATATGTTATATGAATATATCTCTATAAGATTGTAGGAAAAAATGGAAATAGAGGTAAAAGTGCTGGAGAAATCACGGAGAGAGGGATGTACCTATTTACTGCTGATGAGGAGGGAGAATGGTGTAGCCTTTCTGGTGGTCACTGTGGTGTCTCCACAAGAAGCAAAGTATGTGGGCCATAAGGTCCTGCAAACTCATTATGGTGTTTGTATTTGGAAGATCCGAGAGAAGAGACATGAATGGACGTTTGCACACTGGTGTTTATGGAGGCAGTATTCATGATTTGCAGTGAGTGGAGGTGGCCTAAGGATACACTGACTGAGGAACAGAATGGTGAACTGTGGTGTATGCATACAATGGAATATTGAGCAACTATGTATGAGAAGGAGTGAAGCTGTGAAACACCCAACGAGGTGAATGGATCCTGTAGACAGCGTGTTGAGTGAAGTATGCCAGAAAGTAAGGTAAACCAATATGGACTAACTGAATGTGTAAACTCAGAATTGAATCTTAGTGCACATCCTAACAGGGAAATGATTATTGTAATGGTCCCTGGATTGTAAACTCTTATAGCAGTCAAATCTATTCCTGAATTGTAATGGCTGTCTCCAAACTCTGAGATGTTGATCCCTTAGTGTATAACCTGATTGGTCTCTGGAACATTTGGTATCTGTGTTACACCTGAAACTCAGAGCCAGAGCTTGGCAGATAAGAGTATCAGTATTAACGCATACAGCAACTGTTAAAAAAAAAAAAAAAGCTGAAATAGAGCCCAGACTTAAATTAGAGACATGATTATGCAGATCTGTTTAAGACTAGAGCAAATCAGGCCAAAGGGTAAAGGTTGAAATTGACTGTGTTTTAAAACTTCAACTTCCATGTGAGACCAAGGGAAGAGATGTTTATCTGGTGTAGGATCTATATTTTCTAAACAATGTAACTTCTGCAGTCAGTTTGTTCAAACACTACAATTACATGGAACTTTGAATAGGAAGTGAGCTATGGTAGGTCTGTATAGATTAGAATAAAATAGCAACTCATCCTAAAGTAATTTGGGTGGAGAATAAAAATATATATTCAGGGCCCCCCTGAAGAGCTGGGGGAGGATGCAGAGGTATTGGACTTCCTCACCTGGATTGTTGCTGATGTTCTCACAAACATTGGGGAGTGATGGCTTGATGTGCTGACCCCTCCGTCTTGGGGCTGGCCACTATGAAGTTTGTTGCTGGAAGGAGAGGCTAAACCTGCTTATAATTGTGCCTGAGAGTCTCCTCCTGAGTGCCTGTTTGTTGCTCAGATGTGACCCTCTCTCTCTAACTTAGCCACCTTTGCGGATGATCTTACTTCCTTCCCTGCTACATGGGACCTGACTCCCAGGGGTGTAAATCTCCCTGGCAATGCAGGATATGACTCCTGGGGATGAATCTGGACCCAACATCGTGAGATTGACAACATCTTCTTGACCAAAAGGGGGATGCAAAATGAAACGTGTTTCAGTTTGCTAATGCTGTGGAATGCAAAACACCAGAGATGGATTGGCTTTTATAAAAGGGGGGTTATTTGGCTAGACAGTTACAGTCTTAAGGCCATAAAGTGTCCAAGGTAACACATCAGTTATCCGGTACCTTCACTGGAGGATGGCCAATGGCGTCCGGAAAACCTCTGTTAGCTGGGAAGGCACGTGGCTGGCGTCTGCTCCAAAGTTCTGGTTGTAAAATGGCTTTCTCCCAGGACGTTCCTCTCTAGCAAGCTTGCTCCTCTTCAAAACGTCACTCACAGCTGCACTCAGTTCCCTCTCTTTGAGTCAGCTCATTTATATGGCTCCACTGATCAAGGCCCACCCTGAATGGGTGGGGCCATGCCTCCATGGGAATATCTCATCAGAGTCATCACCCACAGCTGGGTGGGGCACATTCCAAGCAAATCTAATCAGCACCAAAATGTCTGCCCCACAAGACTACATCAAAGATAATGGCATTTGGGGGACACAATACATTCAAACTGGCACATTCCACCCCCTGGACCCCAAAATGACATTATCTTTCCATATACAAAATACATTGATCCCACAACAATATCACAGAAACTTAAATCATTTCAGTAACAATAGTTAAGTACAAGATCCAATCAAAATCAATTATAGATGTGGTCAGTCCTAAGGCATAATTTCCCTCTAGCTGTGGATCTGTGAACTTAGAACAAGTTATGTGCTTCCAATATACAAAGGAGGGACATTCATAGGATAAACATTCCCATTGCCATAAGGAAAAACTGAAAAGAAGACAGGGTTCACAGGACCAAAACAGTTCCTAAAACCTGCAGGACAAACTCCATTAGATTTCAAAGTCTGAGAATCATTTACAGAATGATGTTGCATCCTTGGGGCTTGAGAGAGCGGGAGTCTAACCCTTCCTAATGGCCTTTCTGGCAGCCCTTTCCTCTCCAAAAGCTTAGGCGAGTGCTCCAACATGTCCACACATTGGGGAGACCACCTTCTCAGCCCCACCCTCCTTAAACATCGGGGCAGCTCTCGGATTCCCTTCCATCTCCGGGGCACACACTCAACCCCTTCAGAACAGTGTGGTGGCAGCCAGGCTCTCCCCAATTCCCTGGAAATGTGCTGCACCCTCTTTGGGACCTGAGGTGGCAAAACTCTCCCAGTGCATCGAGGCAGAAAGCCCGCCCTTGACCTCCAGGGCAAACTCACCCTTTCCATGCATGTGGGCTGCTCCGCTCTCCCAGCCCGAGACCTCTTGACTCCAGACCTCAACCTCCATGGCTCTGTCTTTGAAGAAATTTTTCCTTCAGTTTGTTCCTTGTCTGTCTCCTCCAGTCCAGACTGGCAACAGCTCTGTCTGTAAAGATCTTGCAAAAATTCTGTTGGCTCCGCATGAAGCATGCAGGGGTCAAAGCCATCAGACAACAGGACTTTCCACAAATCCTTTCTGGATAATTCCTTCTCCAATCTTGGCTTGTACTGAAATAGTGGTTGGGTTCCATGTTTGGTTACATCCTCACATTGGGCTGTAGCTTCTGGAATTCTACCCCCGGAAGCTCATAATTTTCCAAGCCATCAGCTTCTGGTTTCTTTGAACCGGAGAGTTCAGTTCTAAGTTTCTCTCTGCTCGCATTTTACCATAAGCTGCAAGAAGAAGCCAGGGTACATCCTCCACATGTAGTCTGGAGATCTCCTCAGCTAAGTATTCCAGGTTGTCACTTTCAAATTATTCCTTCCATCTGACACAAGGATTCAATTTTGCCAAATTCTCTGCCACTATAAAACAAGGATCACCTTTCTTCCAGTTTGCAACAACACATTCATCATTTCTGCTCAAGTCCTCATCAGAAGTATCTTTAGAGTCCATATTTCCATAAACAGTCTCATTAAAGCAGTTTTGGCCTTTTCTATCAAGCTCCTCACAATTCTTCCAGAATCTTCCCCTTATCCATTTGAAAAGCCATTCCAACATGTTTGGTATTTGCAGACTCAGCAGCAAAAGCACCCCACTTCTCTGGTACCAAAATCTGTTTCAGTTTGTTAATGCTGTGGAATGCAAAACACCAGAGATGGATTGGCTTTTATAAAAGGGGGTTTATTTGGCTACACAGTTACAGTCTTAAGGCCATAAAGTGTCCAAGGTAACACATCAGTAATCGGGTACCTTCACTGGAGGATGGCCAGTGGCATCCGGAAAACCTCTGTTAGCTGGGAAGGCATGTGGCTGGCATCTGCTCCAAAGTTCTGGTTGCAAAATGCTTTCTCCCAGGATGTTCCTCTCTAGCAAGCTTGCTCCTCTTCAAAAGGTCACTCACAGCTGCACTCAGTTCCCTCTCTTTGAGTCAGCTCATTTATATGGCTCCACTGATCAAGGCCCACCCTGAATGGGTGGGGCCATGCCTCCATGGGAATGTCTCATCAGAGTCATCACCCACAGCTGGGTGGGGCACATTCCAAGCAAATCTAATCAGCACCAAAACGTCTGCCCCCACAAGACTACATCAAATATAATGGCATTTGGGGGACACAATACATGCAAACCGGTACAAAACGAAATAAAGTTTCAGTGGCTGAGAGATTTCAAGTGGAGTCGAGAGGTCACTCTGGTGGGCATTCTTATGCACTATATAGATAACACTTCTTAGGTTTTAATGTATTGGAATAGCTAGAAATAAATATCTGAAACTACCAAACTCCAATCTAGTAGCCTTGACTCTTGAAGATGATTGTTTAATAATGTAGCTTACAAGGGGTAACAGTGTGACTGTGAAAACCTTGTGGATTGCACTCCCTTTATCCAATGTATGGATGGATGAGTAGAAAAATGGGGACAAAACCTAAACGAAAAATAGGGTGGGATGGTGGGGGTGATTTGGGTGTTCTTTTTTTCTTTTTTTTTTTTATTCTTATTCTTATTCTTTCTGGTGTAAGGAAAATGTTCATAAATAGATTGGGGTGATGAATGCACAACTATAAGATGGTACTGTGATCAGTTGACTGTACACCATGGATGATTGTATTGTATGTGGATACATCTCAGTATAACTGAATTTAAAAAAATATCAGGTGAAAGAATGACTTTTAAATATAAAAGCACAAAAGTATAAATTTAATTTCTTCTTAGTGCTATAAAAAAGAGTGATAAAATAGAGAATAATTTAGTGATCTTTGTGTTTCAAGAGGTCAGTGATGGCCTTCCAGAAGAATTAATATCAGAAAAATGAGGAGAAAGTTACTCCTTTGAAGAGGAGGGAGAAAAGGTATTGTAACAAGCAACATCCAAAGTCTCTAGGTGTGAAATAGCTTGGCACTTTCACAACTCAGGAAAAATCCCATTGTGGCTGCAGTGCAATGAGCAGGGAGGGAAGAGGTGTAAGAAAAACCTTGAAGGAAATGCCAAGGATTTTCCACATTATTTTAAGCCCAAGGAAAATCACTGAATAATTTTAAACAGGGAGTTGTGTATAAAACTTTTTCTTTATTAAAAAAGAATCATCATGGCTACTTCATGGAAAATGGAATGGGATATGGCAGTTGCTGAAGTTGTCTGCACAAGTTAGGAGGGTCCTTGAGTACTTCAAAGTAGCACTAAAATAGAACATAGGGGTGGATAGAGTTTACAGAGCAATTTGGAATAGGAGTGATAGGACTGGATGACGGTTATGTAGGATGAGGTGGAGATGGAGGTATTGAAGTGACTCCAAGTTGGTCTTTTGAACCACTGATGGTGCTATTTTTTTTTTTATTTATTTTTTATTTTTTTTATTTTGAAATAAATTCAAAGTTATATGAACAGTTGCAAAAACAATACTAGCCCGATACACAGAATTCCGTCATACCCTAACCGCCCCTCCCCCGGTAGCTCAATCCACCAACTTTAACGTGCTATCACATTGCTATTTCTCTCCCTCCCTCCCTATCATCCATCATCTATTGCTGTGTCGTCTGAACATGAGAGTTAGCTGCACACATCCTTGAGCATACACTATAATTCACATATACACTTCCCATGAACAAGAACATTCTTTCATGCAATCCCATTAAGCTCAGCTAAGAAGTACAAGAGATTCAACAATGATAAAAAGCTTACATTCTATATTTCCTTTTCCTTATGTCTCAACTGTGTCCCTTTGAGCCACCTGTCCTCTATCCTCCTGTCCCATCCAAGTTCATCCTTAGTATTCAATTGTCATCTAGACAGACTTTTTTTTTTTTTTTTCAGTTGTGGAAACATATATAGAGCCTAAATCTTCCCATTCCACCCCCTCCCTAGCCTTTCATTAGTGGGATTAGTCACGTTTAGAATGTTGTAATGCTCTGTCCCACCATCCATTACTAGAAATTTCCCTTCACCTCAAACAGCAACCCTACACTCATTTCTTAACTCCCCATTTCCCCTTCCCCCATTTCTCTTAACCCAAACTCTACTTTTCATCTCTATGGTTATATTCTCTAATAATTTCTTTGTGTTTACTGTGGGGCTTAAAATTAGCCTCTTAAATCCATATCAATCTTGTTTTTCTTTGATACCACCTTCACTTCAATAGGACACATAAACTATGTTCCTATATTCCTGCATTCCCCCACCTTTATATAGTTGTCTAAAATTACATATTTTACATTGAGTTCAAAACCACTGATTTGTCCTTAGAGTTTGTGTATTTTATATCATGTAGGAAGTAACTAGTGGAATTACACTTCAAAAATTATTGACTTCTATTTGTATTCCATTGTGGTTGGAGAATGTGCTTTGAGTATATTCAATGATTTTTTTTTTTTTTTTTTAATTTCTTGAGGCTTGTTTTATGACCCAGCTTATGGTCCCTTCTTGAGAAAGATCTGTCATCACTAGAGAAAAGTGAGTGTCCTGGTGATTTGGGATGTAAGGTACTATATATGTCTGTTAAAATTCTCTGTATCTCTTTCTCCTTTCCCTGTCTCTCCTCCAGCAGGGCTCCCCTCAGAATCTGAAGTAGGGCAGGTCTTTCATCGGCAAAGTCTCTCAGCATTTGTTTGTCTGTGAAAAATTTAAGCTCTCCCTCAAATTTGAAGGAGAATTTTGCTGGATAAAGTATTCTGGGTTGGAAATTTTTCTCTCTCAGAATTTTAAATATGTCATGCCACTGCCTTCTCGCCTCCATGGTTGCTGCTGAGTAGTCACTACTTAGTCTTATGTTGTTTCCTTTGTATGTGGTGAACTGCTTTTCTCTTGCTGCTTTCAGAACTTGCTCCTTCTCTTCAGTATTTGATGGTCTGATCAGAATATGTCTTGGAGTGGGTTTATTTGGATTTATTCTATTTGGAGTTTGCTGGGCATTTATGCTTTGTGTATTTATATTGTGTAGAAGGTTGGGGAAGTTTTCCCAAACAATTTCTTTGAATACTCTTTCTAGACCTTTACCCTTCTCTTCCCCTTCTGGGACACCAATGAGTCTTAAGTTTGGACGTTTTATTTTATCTATCGTATCCCTGAGATCCATTTCGATTTTTTTGATTTTTTTCTCCATTCTTTCTTTTGTTCTTTCATTTTCTGTTCTGTGGGCTTCTAGGACACTGAGATGTTGTTCAGCTTCCTCTAGTCTTGCATTGTGAATATCCAGAGTCTTTTTAATTTGGCCAAGAGTTTCTTTTATTTCCATAAGATCTTCTATTTTTTTATTTACTCTTGCTATGTCTTCTTTATGCTCTTCTAGGGTCTTCTTTATGTAGCTTATATCCTGGGCCATGGTCTTCTTGATGTCCTTTAAATCCTTTGCCGTGTTTTCATTCCTCGATTGTAGATCTTTGATTAACTTTGTGAGGTATACTGTATCTTCCGATATTTTGGTTTGTGTGTTTGGAGTTGGATTCTCCATATCTTCTGGTTTTATCATACGCATTAAGATTTTCTGTTGTTTTTGGCCTCTTGGCATTTGTTTTGCTTGATAGGTCTCTTTCAAGTTGTAAAGAAAAAGCGATATAGATCTAATTTTTCAGGAGCACAGTTTGGTGATATACACTTTCTCTAACTAACCAGCAGATGACGTCTGTGAGTCACCTATATCCCTCAAGTCAGTTCTCAACCTTTTTTCCGCTTTGTGTAGGGAAATGATTCTTGTGGGTTCAGTTGGAGAACTCAGTTTGGGTGTGTTGCTGGAGCCATCCACCCTGAATGTGGGGCGTGTGTATGGGTTGCCAGGGAGGAAGGGCAGATCTAATGTTCAAATCCCCCAGGATCCCAGAGATTCGAGGCCGCCGCACAAGTGTAAGCCTTCATTTCAGTTCAGCCCCAGCCTCTCACTCTCACTGATCCATAAACCACCGGACTTGGCGTAGCGTCCCTGGGTTCTCTGAGCAGATCCCCCCTCCCAGCCACGCTCCTCCAGTAGCTCAGCCAAGGGAAGGCTGTGCTACATCATCAGTGCGCGCCGTCCCACAAGGGAAGCCCCGGGCTGCCAGGCCATGCGGCGGTGCACTCCCAGCCTGAAGCAAAAATGGCCAAGTGGGGCGTCTCAGCCCCCTCCTCCTCGCACAGTTCCTCCTTCCCAGCTCCGGGACAATTGGTGGGGCTTTGGGCTGTGGGCATGGCCGGGCAAGAGTTCATCCAGCCCTCTGGGGACTAGCTGCTAGCCGCAGGGTTTCTTTCTGCTTCCGGCTCTCCCCTCTGTTCCCCCGAACCCTAGGGTATCTGCTGCGGGCTATCTTCCTGGCCAGACAGCAAGAGGCCAGCCCAGCCCCCTCTTGCTGTGTTTTTCTGTGTGGTTCCCACAATTGCTACTGGAGCCGCTCCTTTTTTTTTTTTTTTTTTTTTAAACAGCCAGCTGGTCTCCATATGCTGAGCCCTGGCTTCCCCAGCCCACCATGTGGCTGCGGGTCTTCTAGTCAGCTTACTCATTTCAGAATGCTGACTCCCGGTTTCACCAAGTATACGGCCCCTCTGGAGCTAGGAGCCCTCATCCAGTTGGTGCATCACTGTAACTGGTATTCTAGGTCACTTTCTGGTTTTTAGCTAGTGTTTTTCACGGAGGCGTTTTTTTCGCCCCATCTCAGCTAGCCGCCATCTTAGTTCCCCTGATGGTGCTATTTTTTAAGGTCGGAACAAGATCAGAGGAAAAGTAGGTTTTGAGAGAATGACTGCAAATTTGATTGTGGACATACTTTGTTTGAGAAGCTTGTGAAGCTTGGGAATATTCTAGGGGAAACTCACATAAGTAATCCGAAGTATGAGGGAATTTCAGAAAGTAGGTCTGGGCAATATGTTATGTGCTAGAGAACTGTAAGGATGTGAGTGTGTGCCCTATAGTACTTCAAGGAAATGGGATTGTCCGAGGTAAAAAGTGAGACAGAAAATAGAGGATAAGCCTTGCTTTTAACATTTATATTCAAGCAGAAAATGTATTTGGAATTCCTCAACTCTATCTCCCTGTCATACCTTACTCATGAATATGGACTTTGCATAAAGACTAACCCATTTGAATGTGTTAAATCCTTTTTCACATGAATCTCTTTCTAATGGAGATTTTACTCCTGCAAAAAGAATTAACTGCTCAACTGAAATTTAATAGTCTCACCTATAGAACCACCTGGACCTGAGGATTTGTTTTTTAATGAAGATATTTTACCATGATTTCAATTGAATTAAAATGCACTGGTCTTTCCAATTGCTTTATTTCTTCTAGCACTGATTTTGGAAACACATACACACATTATATATATATGGAATCATCCATTTCAGCCAGGTTTTGAATACTTTTGCACACATTTATTAATAATATTTTCATTATTTTGTTTAGTGCCTATTACATCATCTTTTCTCCTTATTGATTATTTCATTAGTTCTAATACTTTTTTTGTAGATTTTCTGGGTGTTTCTATGTAAAGTAATAGAAGACATTATCACTTAGCAATACTGACATTTGTTTCTTTCTAAACTTTATATAATTTATTTTGTTTTCCTCTTTTTATGGTGCTGGCTTGGACTTTTACTACAGTGTGGAACAGATGCAGAAAGAGTGGCATTTCTGAATTTTTAAAATATAAGTTTCAATTTGTCACCTCTAAACATGATCTTTGATATTAGTTTTTGGCATATATTCTTTATTATGCTGCAGAAGTTCTTTTTTATTTAAATCAACAATGGGTGTGTTTATTTCTGCATCACTGGAGCTAGTCACCTGTTAGATATTCCCATTGAGGAAATCTCTGAAGAATCAAAATAATAGAGTCTTTGGGTTGGCAACATTCATCTTTTGTTTAACTGATGACATTTGAATTCTTATTCCATTTTAGTTCTTCAACTTTATTTTTCCTCTGGAAGCCTGTATTATAATTTTTGGTGATGCTATGAGACTTTTGTACGGTACATTTACATATAACTTTATTTTAGTTATCCACTTTGACATTTAATGGACTCTCATTCTAAGAGCTCATGACTTGCTTCATTTTTAGGTGATGATCTCGTTTAGCCTAGGGCAAGAGGGATTTCTGTACTGTGCTCCACACTTTAAAGAGTCTCTGTATGGTCTCCATCCAGCTATGTTTTCAATACAAAGAGAGGAATCTACTTGCTAACCCAAAGGCAACATTTCCCCTTCTGGATCACTCTGCAGGGTACCTGGGAATCTTAAATTTTCATTTCAGATAGTCCCAGCATGCTTTTAGGGCTCCTGAAACTTCCCAAGGTCTGACTGCTCCCATGCTTTTATATACCTCTGGGTCAAAGTTTGAAAAAGAATATTGATATTTATTATTTTTATCACAGTACTGGTTTGCACTCAATTAGCTAATTCTTAACTATGCAGTCAGATTTTTAGTTTATAACCCCTGTTAGACTGTTTTATCTTTTACTTAATCTCCTTGTAGGGTGAGATAGGAAGTTTTAGGTGGCCTGTTTTCAGAGTGTGTGTAGGAAGGCTAGTCTATTGTTAGTAAAGAATATCAGTCTAGTCCCTTAGGCATAGATGAAGGCTGCCTATTCCTCCTAAGCTTTGCCCTATAACAGGACAAACCCTTCTCTCCCCGTCCCAGTTTATCACAAGCCTTCTCTAAGGGAAGGGGGATACCTATGTCACAGTGGATGAAGCATGAACATCTACTTGTTCATGTTGTGGCGCCTCAACTAACACTTCTGTCGTTTGCCTCTAAACTCCCTTTCACTTCTAATATCATGACCACTGACAACATTTAAAGCAGTACTCCCTTGTCCAACTTTGGACCGTGGAGTCAAGGGAACAAGGCTTCTTGTGTTGGATTCTGAATCTGCTTGAGCCACTGTTTTTGTTTTTGTTTTCCTTCAGCAGTCAAGGAGAAAACCATACGTCCTTCATGAGCTACAGAATATATGTAAAAGATGGATCTCAATGAAGCCCTTCATTTACAAATTAAAGGAGCAAATACAATTCTCATTACAGATTTCTACATATGTCAAGATTCCTTTTTTACTTAATGTGCAATGACTTTTCCAGAAATAAGTTTGCACTGAATAACTCAAGAAGTATCTGTTACTATCTCAGAGAACTTAATTTTGTCATGAGAAACATCTGTATAAAATTTAAATTTTGATTTATTTAAAAATTAATTTTAATTAAAATTTAAATAGAATTTAATTTAATATGTTTATTAAAATTTAATGTAACTTAATTTTAATTTCACATATGCCTGCTTTTTTTGTTCTCTGGGATCTTAAGATATGAGCATCTAAATAACCATAAACAGCAATACTCTGGCACAACAACACCTTTTCTTTGATAACTAGTTCAGCATTTTCAAAGCATCTGATATGGCAGAATGCTTCTCTCTGAACATTTTACCACTCATTATGACCATAATTTATTAAAATTTTAGCGAAGGATGAATTAAAACATGTTCAGGTTTGTGATTTCTGTTACCAAATTCAGTTCCTTCTTATGTCTCATCAATTTTGCATTCTCTCTTTCAGATACTTTACATAATTTAGTACCACTGAGGCTTCTCCTTTTTGTTTTTCTTTTCCAGCATGAGTTTTGGACAGATTTAAAGATTTACTTGTTCTTTATACAATTGGTGCTGATTTGGGGAAGAAAAGTGCACATGCTCAATCCTCCATCTTATTCTTCACGTCTTTTTACCTGTAGGAATTTCTCAAAATGCCTGGTCTCACCTGCAGATGCCAATTCATCAGGTCTGGATTGGGATTTACCTGCCTTTTATTAAACTTTACAGAATATTTTTATATGAAAAACAAGTTTGGGAGTCATATATGTAATTGACTCATATCCAGTTAAAATCAGGAAACTTGAGTTTAAATTCAAGCTCTACCACCTAAAGCAAATCATTTACCATCTCTGAACCTCGGTGACTTTTGTGTAGAAGATAATACCTACCCTCATAATTGTGAGAAATAAAACCGATAATGTATGTGAAGCAAAGATAGAGTGTCTGGCTGGTAGTGTTCAATAAATATGAGTTCTCTTTCTTTACAGAGCTGTCCAGTTAAAGGGGAAGAATCCACAAGGGGAATCACATAGAATTTTTTTTCTGTTATTGGATCACCTGTCCTCAGACCTTGTATAATCTTTCCCTGCCATTATCACCCAGACAAACATAATTGTCTGCAGTTGTATAAATTTTCCCTGATTTTTATCTAGTGGTTTCTTAGTAAGATATTGCATTTATTTTGCGCTCTCTCTAATTCTGGATGTGCTGGGAACTGTATTGCTGTCCCATGGACATATCTGTGATGATGCTACAGGCTATGCCCACCATGCGCAATTTTGCATAGGAGAAGGCACCTCCCACTCCAAGGATGCCTGGAAAACATCACAAACAAAAGGGGATGGAGGTGAATGTGGTTCTGCCTCTAACATAGGTTGTTTTTATCTATTTTATTTTATATCTCTATTTCATGTTGCCAGAGATTCAGAGGGAAAACCATTAAGTTCAATTTAAAAGTAAGATTTTTGGAAGTGTTTTTGAGTTTTACTCATTTACTCATGTAATTCACCACTGGTATATTCAGTTTGGATAAACTCCTCAGAGAATTATTTTACATTTTAAGTTTTTATAAGTAAGTTTTCAAAGTCTCCCATGGGTAATCTGTTTATTATAGGAAAGACTGGAGTTTGAATACTTGAATATATTTAGAGAGGCAATGGCTAATGCAACAAGACATTTTCCCACTACATCCATATCAAATTCTTGTTTCCCCTTTAAAATTTCTGTACATGTGTATGGAAATGTGAGCTCTGTCCTTAGAGATTCTATTGTAAAATAAATTTCTGGTTTTCCTTCAGGCGTCCTTATTTTCAGTTGGGTTGGCAGAGGAGAATATGAAGGCAGGGGATTTCACACAATCATTTCTCTACCCATCATCATCTCTGATTCTCTTGGATGTCCATATGAGCTTCATTTCTCTTAATCAACTGTGGATCGCCTATTCTTAATGGAAGTTCTCAGTTCCCACTTTATATAGAAAATGATAGCTACTGGAGATGAACTCAGGCAATTTTGCTCCCTCTATTTAAAGTGACAACAGCAATAGGACAACCACACCCCTCCCTTTTCCCATTCAGGGTTCAGGGTTATTCCTTCCCAATCTACTCTTGATGACTTCATTTTCACTTAAACCTGCTGTGATGGTTAGGTTCATGTGTCAACTTGGCCAGGTGATAGTACCCAGCTGTTTGGTCTAGCAAGCACAGGCCTAACAATTGCTGCGAGGACGTTTGTGGCTGGTTAAGAAACCAACAGGCTGGTTTATTAAATCATCAGTCAATTGACTGCAGCTGTGACTGATGACGCACCAAAGGGAGTGTCTTCCACAATGAGAGAATGCAATTGGCTGGAAATTAATCAGTTGAATACTTATAAGCGAGACAGCTAGAGGACCTTCACTTCTTCTTCAGCTGCCCAGCGAAGCATTTCCTGAGGAGTTCGTCGAAGTTGCCTGTTAGTTTCCTGAGGAGTTCATTGGACATCTTCCTTGGTGTTGACAGTTTGCTGACTGCCCTACAGAATTTGGACTCGTGCATACCCACAGTTGCGTGAGTCACTTTTATAAATTTTATAGTCATAGATTCCTCTCATTGATTCTGTTTCCCTAGAGAACCCTAACTAATACACCTGCTGAGTGATCTTTCTTCATCAATTTCCTGATTAACTTCCTCTTCTTCCTCTCTACTGACTACTAATCCTTAACCTGTATACATTTCCAATATTTATATCTAAATTAAAAAAAAAATGAAAACCTTCCCTTGATTATCCAGTTATTAACTGGCTTCTGTTAGGCAAACTTCTCAGACGGGGTATGTTGCACACACTGTCTCAAATTCTTTAAAACTTTTTACTTGTTATTTACTACAATATGGTTTTGCTACCACCATTACACTAAAACTGTTAATGGATTTCTTGTGCAACATATTCAAAACAATAGTTTAAAATTCTGTAATTATTTTTGTCATTTTAAATTGCCATTGTGACAGAGATAAATAGGTGCCATTTTACCTTGCATGTTTCTGTTTCCTATTAAAGTTGAGCATGTTTGCATGCTAATGGGTTTCCTTTTTTTGTGAATTACCCATTATAAAATGAATCCTTTACCTGATTTGAGAACTTGTTAGCATTTCTTCCAGAAATATCTGATTTGACAGCACAGTTCAGAAATAAACATGGACTAGGATGTACAACTCTGAAGAGGCTACAGGTTATGAGTGAGAACTCTGTTCATTTCTGAATGACTTACATGCTGCTCTCATACTGTGCACTTGCTGAAAAGATGTATGTGACCCAGTGAGGTGGCCTCTGTCATATGTGTAGAGAAGGCCAGAAGGAAGACAGTAGAATAAATAAAACTCAGTTGCATTACTCAGAATTCAGTGAGGGTTTTGATGTAAAAAGAAGGGTTCTTTTTCCACCGGTTCATGGCCTTTGAACATATTTCTGTGGAATTATCAGTCTACTTATTTGTAGAGAATTGTTTATGTTTTTGAACAATAACCATTTTTTATATGCACCTTCTCATAGTCTGAAGTTTGTCTTTTTTGTTTATCTTGTCCTTTACTTTGGAACATTATACATTATTTTTAACTTTAATATAGTAAAACTGTTGTGTCAATGGTTTATAATTTCTGCATCTTAAGATTTCTTTGCCTACACTGATGGCATAAAAAAATGTGTTTTGATAAGTAATTTTAAGATTCACTTTTCACATTTAGTTTATCAATATGTCAGAATTTTATGAATTAAATGGCACAGTACCTGACACATGTAAGTCTATGTAGATGTTAGCTGTTGGAGCAGGTGCTGTCACTATATCACCCACACGCCCCCAGCCCATCAGTGTGCTCTGGTCAAGTGTCACTGTCTGTACCCCTGTACCTCTAAGTAAATTTTACTAGACTGGTGGGGGCTACTCTGCACCCACTGGTAGGTCAGATGCCCCAGGCAATTGTGGACTTTGGAGATGCTCTCAAAAAAAAGGATTTCATGCAGTCGGTGTCTGACCATTCAAGCTTCTAATTATTTTTCTGTCCACCCCAGTGAGACTGCCAAAAGGCTTGCAGGTTGTTCTGCCTTTCAGGAGTGTGGCAGTTCTCCTGGGCCTTCTGTCCAGATTCTTAACTTCTTTTCCTATAACCAGAACAGTCCAATGTTCTGAGTTCACTAGAAGCTGCAGAGAATCATTTCACCTCTCCGTTGTTTCCTTCTCTACATTTCCCTCCCCCCACCTCAAGTTCTGCCCAACTCAGCAGCTTTCCCATGCCTTCAACCATATGTTTTGTTGTTTTCTCTAAAATTTTCTATTGTTTTTCTAGTTAGGTGCAGCAATTATAGTACCTGTCATAATCCACATCTTCCATAAAGAGAAACAATTGTTTATAATATTTTTATTTGTGTTATAATACTGGTGTCAAAGAATATAGATTATATACTACTAATTTGTAGGTATTTACAGAAACGTAATAGAATTATATTGACTTTCTAAAAATAAATGTTTTATGTTCATTTAATGAGGAACGTATATTTTCTTTTTCCTTTCTTTTTCACCTTTATTGGAAGTGGTGTGATTTCGATTTTGTGACTTAAATGTGTACTTGATTATTAACTTGTTAGTGGTCAATTTTCCTGCTATGATTATGACTGTAAATTTTACCTCTTAATTCTGCCTTTTATGCTTTATTCATATTTTAAAATAATTTAATATGTGCATACAGGTTCAAGATTATTTTCTTGTTTCTTTGATCAACAATGATATTTTTTATTCTCATTAAAGAATAATGAACATATTTGCCATCCAATATATTTTTCTTCTATTAATATAGTTTACCCACATTATTGTGTTTTATATTCCCTGGATATATATGTTATCATTCTACTTTTAATGTTTTTTTTAAATATATTTTTGGTTGAAATTACATATCAACATATTTTCATTTTTGTTATTTTTTTATTCAAATCTGAAAGTCTTTTACTATAACTAGCAATTTAGTTCATTTATCATTATTCTGATTACTGATAAATTTGGAATTATTCAAAATGAACCATTTGTACTTTTTGATATCATGACTTTTTTTCCATCTTTGCTTCTCCATTTGGATTTATTCGTACCATCTTGTTTTATGCTTTTAGTTTTTTTTTTCTTTTCTTCTAACAGTATGACTGTGTTTTCTTTATTTCTCCCTTTTCCCTCTAGTGTTTTGATATTGTATTCATTTTGATTTTTACAGTAATTTCCCTTTAAAATTTTTATCCTTTTTTTTTTTGGCTAAAGCAGTTTAAATGTACCATTCTTTCTATCACCCTTCTCTATTAAAGTTGAATTTTAAAATGCTTTCACTTTTCCACCTTACTCCAACTCTTCTTTCATGTTATTGTGATGTATTATAATGTAAGCATTTGGCTTTTAAGTATTTCTTTGTTTCTAGCTCCTGGGGTTTCTCTTACATTCTCTTGCAACTCTGTACATATATTTTAGTCATTTGTAATAATGGATTACATATAATCTATCTAATTAACATACTAAAAATGGCATGTGAGGTCTTAAAATCTTCATTATAGTCCTCCATATTCAAAACACTATCAGTTTAAAAAATAAGAGAGCATTTATAGTTACTACTCTAATATTATCCTAATTCACTTACATTCCAATATGCTATTTGAGAAATTGAGTGTGGGAGAAGTATACTTAATGAACTAGGAATTGCACATAATCTGAAACCATTGTTAGTTGAGATATTACTTTTAACTCCAAACATATTTCGAAAGTTTCAGTGAAATCTGGATATATATTTCATGCCCAAATGCCATTCCCTCATTTGTATTTGTATGGAAAATATTTTAGAATTGCTCTTTTAAGCATTGGTTTTACCTATGATTCTACCCTGGCCCATTTATCTTCTGTTTCTAGACCCTGGAACTCACCTTGGTGAGTCTCTCATGGTTTTAATGATATTCTATGGGTTGTTGATTTAACTGGTTTACAAACTGACAGTTCTACTTGAACATGCCACAGGTACGTCAAACTCATTAAGAACCAGGCTCACCAGTGATTTCTGCACTAAACCTTTTGTTTCCATACAGAAGTTTATAAGACCTCACATTTTGTCAGTCACCCGAGATCACTATTTTAAAATACTGTGTTTGAATTCATGAGATAAAATGCTATAAAAGGAAAAAAAAAAAAGAAAAAAACACATATTACAGTACTTTATACTTTGTACATAACAAAATTATTATTTAGAGCAGATCTGTTTCGTTTGAATTCCTTTTATATTTGTGGGACCAGAAAGACATGTCTATTGTCACCTAACTCTTTCTATATAAAAATATTGAATTGCTTGTCCATCCATGCTTGTTGGAAAGTAGAATAGTAAATTCAAGGTTTTTTTGTCATCTTTAACCAGGAACTTATGACTAAGAATGTATAGGAAATATATCAAAATGGATAAAAAAAGTATGAAATCTTTAACCATAACTTTAGGTACATGAGCTAAATGTAATAATGGATTACATATAATCTATCTAATTAACATACTAAAAATGGCATGTAAGTAATACTTTCTTGGGTCTGTTTTAGGAGTATACTTAATTTCCATTTAAGAATCCCAGATGTTGATCAACACCATAGTTCTAAATTAAATAACAGCTAGTTATATATCTTTACCATATTTTTGAATGCTCTGATGGGCTTTTGTGTTATCCTTGGATATGACATGGACTGAGATGCAAAATATTCAATTAGAAAAGTACTCTGGTTTTCAGAGACTTTCACTAGTAGTCTCAGCAAACAGTTTGGTGTACAACAAAAACATTCAATTATAATGTAAATATACACTTGGGTGCAGTAGGAATACAGATTCCTACATTTATTATAATAACTGCTCTGTATTTAGTGCTTTGCACAATATGAGCTCCAAGTCTCTTAAAAGAAGTAGGGCCTTTCTCTCTCTTCTCTGAAAGGAAATTTTACAGAATGATGCCTGGCAGAGCAATGTAAAAGGAAATGGAATAATGCATACAGCTAATTATTTTCCATTATTTGGATTAAATAAAAGTACTTGAGGGAAATTGTTTTATACATATAACACAGTTAAATTGCTGTCTTTCCTTGGTTTTTCTTACTTTTATGTCTCTCATGTTTTCTCTCCTTTCTATTCATATACATGTAAGAATCTGCCTACTCGGCTTTCTTCACAAGGGCAGTATTTAACTTAAAATATAGATCCACTCCCAGACCTAAAGAAATGTTTTGAGTTCACTCAATATTTACTTGAAAAAGACATATTCAGCAGCTTACTATGTGCCAGGTGCTGTACTAAGAATTGGAACATAGAAACAATGGTGATGTAGTCTGCTCTCAAGGAGCTCATAATTTGTTAAAGATAGCGGGTAAACAAATAACCCCATCAAAGTGTGATGCAGGCTGTAATAAGAATGTGTGGCCATTAGGGACTGGTTACCTGACCCTTCACAGGGGTAAGCACTGTGTCAGACAGAAAGCATGACATGCAAAAGCACAGAGCTATCAAAGAATATGTTTATAGAGTATGTTTTATTTTAACAGAGAAGCCATTGGAGAAACGCTTTTAAGGACTGTGGTGTCAGGCCTAAAATTTGGTCCCAGTGTTACCTGCTGCCTTGACATCTGTTCAAACTGGGAGGACCTCGAACTGCCTACCCTGAAAATTCCCCTCCCCACTCGGCTCCCTCAGATAAGGTACCCTACTAAAACAACCCTCCTTACCAGATTGCTAGGCAATTCCTATTTATCCCTGAGTAGTGAGTTTCAGTTCTCTGCCAGGCAATGGAATTATTCAAACCAGCCAATCACATCCTCCCATGGGCACCAGGAAAGAGCTTACCCTCTTGACACAACAAAGCCTGCCCCCCACACTCTCTGGTTGTTCATTCTGATTCTGAGTGTCATCCCTTTGTCATCCTGCATGGCAGGCAGCATCCTCCTACCCTGGGCTGTAAGTACTTGTGCCTAATAAACTGCTTTCGATCTCATCTGTCCAGTGTCGGGTGTCGTGGGATTGGCCATCCCCGTAACCCTAGGGTGAGAATCCCTCCCTCACCAACAGGGTGAATAGGAAGTAATTAAAACAATATATAAACTAAAAATAACTCCCCCTATGATAAAGTATTCTTTTTTCATTTCTATTCTGGAAATTGCTTCAACATTTATTATGTTGGTAATTGAAAATCAGAGAAAAGAGGCAGAGACAATAATCAGAAAATGGCCAATTTCAAAGTGCAATATTAGTTACAGTCCCTTGAAAATGTATGCCCTGCTATAACAAAGCACAGTAGAACATGTCCCAGAGGGGTCTGAATCACGCAGCAAAGCAAAACAGAAGTGCAGGTATAACATCTGGGTCGGTGAGGCAAGAAACAGCGGGAAAGTCAGTTTCCAGGCCATGTAGCTGCCACAATGTACCACAAAGTTTTTGCAAAACCTATAGCAAAGTTGAGCTAGCTACTCTAATTTCTAGGCTCCAAGTAGGCTGCAGAAATGGTTTCCTGATATTTGAGTAGCATCCATTAAAGACCTGGACAAGGCTGAATCAGATGCAGTGGGAAAGGAGCATTGATAAGAATCTAAGAATAGGGCTAGAAAACTAACAAAACTGGCTAACAGGGTTCTGATCACCAAGCTAGATGATTTGTCTAGTTTTGCAGTTTCCTATTTAGCGAATGTTTTTGCTTATGTTCTTTTTCTTGAATGTTCATAGAAAACCCTCTGCATCCTCCAAAGGCGGTTCATATACTACCTCCTCTCTGAGATTGTACCCAATTTATCACCCTGTACCCACATTCAGAAAGATAGTCAAATCTAAGCAATTTCATATCTATTTTTCTCCATAGTAATTTGCACATTTTCTATTTAAAAAGGTATCTTAATGGAGAGTTAGTTGCACTGAAGTTAGGTAAGCCATGTGATGATTAGGGAAGAAACATCCAGAACCTCGGCTATCTCGGACATACTCTTTAGAGAATATTACTTTTTAGAATCCTAAAGCTGACAATTGAATATAACTTTACTTAAAATTGTGAAGGGCTTTTTGAGAAATAAACTTAATTTGAGAGATAATGAGTAACTCAAAGGAAAATAAATCTGTATGTGTGTTCATCAATACAATTTCTTTAAAATGGTTATGTTCTTTCAAATAATGTTCTCTATGTTACATGATGTTGCTTAGTTTTAGCCATACTCATTGTGTGAAGGGCCAACAGTCATAACTGATTGAGCATTACTCTCTCCAATTCTGAATGTATATAAGTAACAACCATTCATCTTATAATTCTTTTCTTTGGAAGCATTCATTTATTAAATCAAGATTGAAATTTCCTTTTTGTTCACTTAATATTTAATAAAATATCATCCTCTTTTCTAACTTTTAATATTGACCTTCACTTGCCCATTTCATTCTAGACTGCAAAGTAATGGTCCTCTTCTGTCATCTTAGATTTCATCAGTCACTGTCATTTTTTTCACTGTAAGAGGGTTGCACTACTCCTTGCAAAAATGATTGATTATATTTAATAATGAGAATGCTGACAACTTGATAGCAGTTTACAATTCTTTTTGGTTCACAGCAGAAAAAGAAAGGATTATTATAACATTTTCACAAAATTTAGTGTTCCTACTTATTGCATGGCCTCTCTGACTTTCATTCCATTTTATTTTATTGCAATATGTTTTCTTTCCAGAGCTAACTGGCACATGCTTTTGTTTTCTCTCTCTGCATTTCTTTATGTCACATCTTATAGCAAGATCACATATAATTAATTTCCTCCATTCATTTCTCATATCACTGACAACATGATGTTGACTATAAAGGATTTATTTAGTCAGAACTGACTTGGATTCTCACCTATCCTAGTCAAATTTCAATGGAGCTATTAAGTGGGGGATCACACACACACGCACACATGCACACACACACACGTTTTGATCCTCGTGCACATTTGAGACAATATTCTACAACAATGTCCTCTTTGTGGATTTAAAGGCCCATTAGCCTAACAGCTGCATTTACTCATTTTTATACCTAAATTGATTAGGTAATGCTGTGAAGGGCACACTGCTTTCTAGAGCTAATTAACACTAACATGATTTCCATCTGGGTAATCTTCCTCCTAAGAGGTATAAACATGACACCGTATCTTTTAAGCACATCCTAATACTAAACATTTATCATAACATTATTAGAATATATTATTTTCTCACATGTTTTCCTATTGTTTTTATTCTCTTTTGTGATCCTAAAGGAACATACATTTATATTATTTTAGTTGTTGTTGGTATTATGGATATTTGCTTTTCCTTTTCGGTGGATTCTTCCTGAATATTTTGCACTGAAGTTAGGTAAGCCATGTGATTATCAGGGAAGAAGCTTCCAGAACCTCAGCTATCTCACAGCCATGGTTGTTCTGTTACAAACATACCTTACAGCCTTGAACAAGATACTTCAACTCTTGGACCCTAGGTGAGATTAAATGAAAACAAGAAAAATATTGAGAACAACTCACCAAGATGAAGGTTTTGGTAACTTATAAAGGAGGTTTTACATGGAGGTTTTGGTGATTTACAAAATTCACTTCCCTTCTGAAAGAGTATGAGACAAAATAAGGAATTTCAAAGATGCCAGAGATAAACACCACACCTGAGATTAGAGGCTATATATCAATCATCACTAATTTGGAGGAAAGGACTTTTATCTTATCTCAGCTTGTGTTTGCTATTCTTATCACACTTCCTGCCCAGATGCTTTCTCTATAGTAGTTTGTGGACCTCTTGATGATTTTGCTTGGGGAGTCACATTTGCAGATGTGAATTCCTAGATGGTAAAGATTGTTACAGATTATAGACTATGTATGTTACTTTATAATACAAACCATTTTGTAATTTTTTTAAAAAAGCTAATGTCTAACTTCTCTGAGGAGAAATGCAAGAAAATTCTTCCTAAGTGGTCTTTCTAAATCAACAGGAATTGTAAAGAACACATAACATGAAGATAGTAATTCTTGATATTTCTAACATTTCCATTGTTCTACATTAAGTTATTTTTCAAATAATGCTTAACAATGTCTTTTTAACAAACCTATGTAGAATGTTCCTCCCAAGACCTATTTTTCCCCTATTCTAAATTGAATGTCAGCATCAACTGGCTAAGGTTTTCTGGTTTGTCTGTTTGTTTTAACCATAATAATTATGTCATTACTTCCTGAAGACACTTATCCAGCTGTGAGACTTTGATATAAACAGAATATTCTTCAGCTGTAAATAATCATACCTTGGTTAATACTTGAGTAATTTACCTCTACTTCTGAGTCAAAATAAATCTAATAAATAAGGTGCTGGGTGGAATGTAGTATAGCAAATTGGGGCAGGACATGAAGAAGAACTTAGAAGACCTAGTTCAGCACATCATTTAACATGTCTCAACAAGGTAAAATCAAAACATTTTTTCCTGAAAAGAACTGATGTCAAATTCATGTTTTTCTTCAAGAGTGAACTTTGGCCTAAGGACAAAAGAGAAAAAGTCCATTAATGTTTGCTCAATAAAAATGTGCTTCTCTAAAAGCTCTATTTTTCTGCTGACAAATATGAACATTTCATTTCTTTTTTTTTAATTGGGGGAGGATGTGTGTGTGTCTGTGTGTGTGCTGTCTGTTAGTACTGTCTTTTATTTTAGAACATTTATGTAAATGAATAACATACTTTGCACAGTAAAATAGATGATTAATAGTATGTTCTTGTAATCACACAGTAATTTAAGTGCTAATATATAAAAAAAAAACAAATAATCATGTATAAATATCTTATATCATATAATTGGACATGTTTTGGAACAATAAGATTATATCCTTGATGCGGAATGGATTTAAGTTAAACTTGAGTAATTCATTTATTCAACTGAATACTCGGCAACTATGTGCCTTGCACTGCCCTTGGTGGTTGGGATGCAGTATGGTAAAAACTTCAAAGTTTCTTGCCTCAAAGAATAACAGTTAGATGACTAAAGAGAAAGTGCTGGATTTCTTTATTTGTTAGAGCAGAAAATGCCATGTTCTAACACAATCTATGTTTTACAACAAGTTTATGACAAATAAAACTAAAATAACTTAAGAAAGAGGTTCTTATTCCTAGTTTGCCAAAATGTGCCATATGGACTAATAGAAGCCTTGTGCATATTCAGCTATTTATTATATGAATTAGTGAGCTTAGAGTCATGGATTCGATTTTGTCATAACCCAGCACTCCTCTTACATGGTGTGGAGTTGACCAGATGCCTTGAGGAGCTCTGGAACTCATTGCCATGTGTCCACCTGAGGCCCTGAATCTGTGCCTCAGTTCTGGGAGGATGGTCAGGTAAGATTACCCCCCTGGCTGGCATGGCATTCCTTTCACAGGATCGAGAGAGATTGGACTGTCAAAGTGGTACTGTCATGCTGATTTGGGGTGACATATATTATTTATTGAGACTGAAGCCATGAAGAAATAGTTTCCCAGAGCCCTGCACGCTCTAGGGACAGCTCTGAATGAATTAATTAGTTTTTCACTATTTTCGAATGAAGAATATAATATTCACCCTTGTCAACTTACTTATAAATGGCTCCCCTCTTGTTTTTCCTTTATTATGATATTATTTCTCTTAATATAATTTATTATAATTTATACTGAGTTCTGAAGAGGTAGAGAAAATAAATACATGTGCTCATTCCTCATCTTAAATGAGAAATTACCCTTTTGTATTATATTATATCTTAACAATTGTATTATATCTTAACAATAAAAAAATGATCATACCCTAATAAAATTGTGGGTTTTTTGTTTTTTTTTTTCACTTAAAGGATTTCTGAGGTCTGTTACTTTTAATTAAAACTTTTTGAGTATGCTTAATTATCAGTCTTAAAATATAAGAAATTAGCAACTTTGAATCATGTTGTTAAGTTTGTGTTCTCAGAGTAGGTTATAACTCAGAATGAGGCACAGATTCCAACCTCGAGTTTACCATGGGAGTCAGAACCTGAAATAGTTAAGGCTGTGTATTAGAAAGAGTGAAGCAGGGACGCTGGAAGAAATATATGCAACATAGAATACACTGCCCCTATTCTCTACACAGAGAGAACAGCAATGTGCTCAGAAACATTTGTGGATGGTAAACAAGAAATCAGAGCATAGTGATGAGTACATTTTTTTTTTTTTTTTTAAGGAGAAAAAGACACAGAAACAGAAATGTAATTTTTATGGGTCAGTATTAAATATCTCCTGGCTAGATGGAAGATGCAGATGATGGTTTCCCAGAACAGTTTCAAATGATTCTGAGGGAGAAGGCAGTTTGGGGAGACTCTTAAGTTCCCAAGATTACTATTTACTTAATGAAAGAAATTCCATATGTCTGTGTGTATTTTAGAAATCACATTTTAGAAACTATAATTGCTTTGATAACTTGATTTTCTTTTAGCAAGTCGAAGAAACAATGTGAACTACACCTCTAAACTGGACTAGAACAAATAATAAACAATAGTGCAGGGACTGGAAGTTACTGAAAACTTGGAAGATAGTGACCATGGAATCTATCATAGTTAAGGAAGACAAACAAAATACAAGTTTAGGAAATAAAGTTTAAAAGTTGTAAGTCAAAACAGGCTTATTTCATGGCCAGATTTTAAAAGGAAGATTATTGAAGAGTGACGGAGTGAGCTGAAAAATAAAATTTGGGCAATATAAACATAAATGGCATTGAGGGGGGTGATATTTATATAAAATAATTTTTAAACAACTGTGTTTCAGAGTCCTCCTCATGCCAGATACTGTGCTAGGTGCCAGGACACAATGGTGCTTGAGATAGAAGAGAAGACCTGCCCTAAAGAACCCCACTTTTCAGTGGAATAATCACTGGGGCTCTGAAATCAGTCCAGGGCTCCATTTGAGTTCCACATGGGAACGTGTTTCTTGAACTTCTACCACAATATTCAGATACCTTTTCCTGGTAACACCAAATCATTCCAAAAATGATGAAGAGTATAAGGAGACTTAAACCCACAGTATGGAATAAACTATATCGAGTTTACTTATAATTCATGTAACTAATATACAAGCATGTGATAATTGTGTTTGGTATTAATTTATAAGACCTGTTTTCTTAACTGTTGGTGAAATTATTAACTCTTGATCCCACCAACAAAGCCCTCAGTTCCTTGGCTAGAGAAGGGCTATCTGATCTTGTCTTCTGCGTCTATTGTGCTAATTTTTGGACACTTTCTGATCTATTCTCTATCCACGTCTTCTGATCTACTTTCCACATTGCCACATGTCCCATCTTGCCACGGTTGCTTCCTGATATTGGAAGTAACTTATGTGCAGCAGAGACCTTTGGATTTCTCTTTAGGCAACAGCTCTTTGTTCATTTATTTAAGTAGTGACTTTCTGCCTCAAGTACATAGGCTTTATTAACTGTATTTGTATTTCTGTCACTATTTTTCTTCTTAATTGCCTTAGCAAAAATCCATGCAAATGCTGACAACCAGGGAAAGTAGCTTTCTTTATAAGTAAACTCATCCCATCAAGGTGCTTTGGAAAAAAAAAATGTGAATGCTCTACTTCCACTTTGATGGATGGATTTTATTGGTCATTTAAATTTTAAGCAGGGGTTGGTGGTGTTGTAGACAAGATCATCCAGGCTTCTACCTGACCTTGTACTGTTATTATTCAAAATCCTTTAAATCTGTGATTGTGTCTTGTCTCTTTCTATGAAATTGTCTGTGGCATTGCTATAAAGCAAAGACACAAATCTGTAAGAATGGCCGAAAAAAGTCTAAGGTCCACAATAAATTAGGGATCCTGTAAAACATTAGGGAACCACTAAAAATGTTTATACATTTTTGTTTAATTATTTTAAGCTAAGGGATCAGCTCAATATTTGAGGAAAATATAAACTATCTCCTTCTGCCTACTCTACTTAAAAGAACATATTTTAGCTCTGAAGAATTAAATTAAATTTTTAAAAAAATTTAAGTGGAAATTGAAGTCAATGATACTCAAAATGAAGGAAGAAAGCTGACCACCATTTCAATGGTAAAGTTCCAGGCCCAGGGAAGGAAGACTTCTTCCCTAGAGCCTTTGGAGGCCTTCTGACACCTTGATTTTGGACCTCTCACTTCCAGACTGTAGAAGAGTAACTTTCTGCTCTTATAAGCCACTCAGTTTGTGGTCATTTGTTGTGACAGTCCTATGAAACTAATACAAGATCCTAATGTATAGCACGATTTCCTAGTCTCCCATTGGTGGCCCTGAACTCCAGTGCTGTTAACATATATGCTATATGTTTGAGTCTCTCAAACTTTTGCTCAGCAACTCAGCCTCCTAAGTTTCTCCTCTGGAATGGTAGGGCCCTCAGTTTAAACAGGATTCCAAACACCAGAACCACCTCACTGGGATTTCACGTACCATGAGATTTGGTTTGAATAATTCCTCACTGTATTGATATCCCCAATAATTTTAAGTAGACTTTAGAAAAATATTTTGTGCAGCTTGTTTACTGGTTCTCTGAGGGAAGATTGGTGCAAATTATCTCATCTGTTGAATCCTTGAAAGATGATAAATTCAGTGCCTTTATTTTCTGATTGGACTTGGCTATACTTTCTCTGAAATGATGTTAATGGAGTTTTATCTGTATATACATATTTGAATTTTCCCTAGGAAATTTATGACAGTAGTTTTCTAAAATTAAATATGAGAACTTTAAAAAGGGATAGCTGTCATCAATTAAGCTCTAATAGTTACTTTTATCTGCTAGGAAAATATTCCCACCTCTTTCCCAATCCCCAACCTCCATTAATCCTCTTTCTCAACTCATTACTTCACTTATTATTTGTCTGAGGGAAGAAGAGTGATCTTCCAAGCTCCTATTTCCACCTCTACCTACCTAAGTGTGTCTAAACTTTTAGAAACTTCTTTCACTCCTGTTTCTGGAGATGCTCTTGTTTAATGCCAACCATTTTAGGCCCTGTTCTCTTTTAAGCTACACAGAAGTTCTCACCTCCCTCTCATGCTTTACTATTTTTTTTTCTCATTTATTCCTCTTAATCAAAAACATTATGCAATTTTTCTGTATTAAAAAATTCCTTTATTAACCCACATCTCCTTCTATGAGTAACCCCATTTCTCTACTTACTTTTGAAGTAAAATTATACCCTCTGAATCCAGTTCCTCTCACTCATTCATTTTTTCCAATCAGACTACTTATCCTCTATTCCACCTGAACTCACTCCTACCGAGGTCACAATTACCTCCATGTTTCTAAATCCAGTTGTCAATTCTGAGTCCTCTTCTTACTTAAACCACCAACATTTGACACAGATAGTTATTACTTAGCCCTTGATATATTTCTTTGGCAGGGATGCCACAAAATATTCACTGTGTTTCTTCTTTTCTCATGGGAAGATCTCAGACTTTGCTGTTTATTCCTTCTACTAATGGTGACCTCCAAATAGGTGTGTACTCCAGGACATGGTCCTTGGACTTCTCTGTCTGCAGTCACTCCTTATATCTAGTTTTATGGTTTTAATACCACCCACATTCTAACAACCCCACATATGTATCTCCAACCCAGATCACTTTCCTGAATCTCTGACTCATCAATGTAACTGTTTATTCAGCAGTTGCACTTGAAAGTCTAATGGGTATATCTAATTTAACACGTTAAAAACCAAACATCTCCTGTCTCTGACTAACACCTCTCATAGTCATCCTTATTTTAGCTATTCACGCCAGCGCCCTGGAGTCACATGACTCAAGTCACAGCTCTTTTCTCATCTTTGTCTCACACCTTCTGTTCTAGTTTGCTAATGCTGCAAAATGCAAAACACCAGAGATGGATAGGCTTTTATAAAACGGGGGTTTATTTAGCTACACAGTTAGTCTGAAGGCCATAAAGTGTCCAAGGTAACACATCAGTAATCAGGTACCTTCACTGGAGGATGGCAAATGGCATCCGGAAAACCTCTGTTAGCTGGGAAGGCACGTGGCTGGCGTCTGCTCCAAAGTTCTGGTTTCAAAATGGCTTTCTCCCAGGACATTCCTCTCTAGCAAGCTTGCTCTTCTGCAAAACGTCACTCACAGCTGCACTCCGTTCAGTCTCTTTGAGTCAGAATGTTTTATATGGCTCCACTGATCAAGGCCCACCCTGAATGGGTGGGGTCATGCCTCCATGGGAGTATCCCACCAAAGTCACCACCCACAGCTGGGTGGGGCACATTCCAAGCAAATCTAACCAGCACCAAAACGTCTGTCCCACAAGACCACAAAGATAATGGCATTTGGGGGACATAATACATTCAAACCGGCACACCTTCCATTCAAACTTTCAACTAATTCTCTCAGCTCAGACTTCATAATACATCCAGAGTTTGACCACTTCTCATCAACTTTGTTGATATCACCCTTGTCCTAGACACCATGATCTCTCAACCAGGAATACTGCAATGATTTACTAACTGGTATCCTTTCCTTCTTACTCCATAAGGCAGATTGTGCCATACCTTGGTTCAGCACATTACAGTGCCTTGCAATCACATGTGGAAAGACAGAAATTTTTTACGGAGTCCTACTAGATTCCATGACATCTGCCTTTCATTTTCTCCCTGAGCTTCATTCCTTGTGCTCTTATTCTCTGTGCTTCTGCCCAGCTGGTTTCAGTGCTGTTTCTCAAATATGAAGTGTAGGTACACTCCCACCTCAGGTGTTTCTAATGGCTCATCTCTCTTCCTAGAACTCTCTTCCTACAGATATTCTCATTGTCTGCTTCAATATCTCCTCCTTATTTGCTCAAATATTATATTGTAAATAATCCCATTCCATAATCTCTTCTCTGCCTTCCTTCTTTTCTCTCCATATTACTTTTTTTATTCAATTTTATCGAGATGTATTCACATACCATACAATCATCCTTGTTGTACAATCGATTGTTCACAGTACCATCATATAGTTGTGCATTCATCACCCCAATCTATTTTTTTGATATATATATATTTTTATTAAGATTGTTCACATACCATACAATTATCCAAAGATCCAACATGTACAATCAATTGCCCATGGTACCATCATACAGCTGTGCATCCATCACCACAATTAATTTTTTTTTCAATTTTTAGAACATTTTAATTACTCTAGGAAAGAAATGAAGACAAAAAAAAAAAAGGAAACACAAAAATTTTCCCATACTCCTAATCAACCCCTTCCATTATTGATTCATAGTTTTGGTATAGTACATTTGTTACTGTTGATGAAAGAATGTTAAAATACTACTAACTGTAGTATATAGTTTGCAATAGATATATATTTCCTATATGCCCCTCTATTGTTAACTTCTAGTTACAGTGTCATACATTTGTTCTAGCTCATGAGACAGATTTCTAATATTTGTACAGTTAAGCACAGACATTGTCCACCACAAGATTCACTGTTTTATACATTCCCATCTTTTAACCTCCAACTTTCCTTCTGGTGACATACATGATTCTGAGCTTACCCTTTCCACCACCTTCACACACCATTCTGCACTCTTAGTTATTCTCACAATGTGCTACCATCTCCTCTGTCCATTTCCAAACATTTAAGTTCACTCTAGTTGAGCATGCTGCTCATTAGCAAGCAACCACTCCCCATTCTTTAGCCTCATTCTATATACTGGTAACTAATACTTCATGTCTATGAGTTTACATATTATAATTAATTCATTTCAGTGAAGCCCTGCAATATTTGCCCATATGTATCTGTCTTATTTCACTCAATAAAGTGCCCTCAAGGTTTCTTCATCAACTCATTTTTTTAAGACAGCTTTGTTCACACACCATACATCTGTCCTAAGTAAACAATTGATGATTCCCTGTATAGTCATGTATTTATGTATTCACCACCATCGCCACCATCTATATAAGGACATCTTCATTTGTTTCACAAAGAAGAAGGTAGAGTCAAAGAAGGTAGAGGAACAAAAGAAAAAGAAAAAAGAAAGAGAGAGAAAGAAAAAAAACTTGACAGCTAGGAAGCAACAAAAGGAAAAACAGTATTAAACTAAAGTAGAATGAAGAGTCAGACAATATTACCAATGCCAGGAGTCCCATACCCTTCCCCTATGCCTTCCTGCCCCATATGCATTTAGCTTTGGTATATTGCCCTTGTTATATTAAAGGAAGCATACTACAATGTTTCTCGTAATTATAGTTGTTAGTTTGCATTGATTGTATTTTCCCCCCAATCCTACCCTATTTTTAACACCTTGCAATGTTGACATTCATTTGTTCTACCTCATGTAAAAACATATTTGTACCTTTTATCACAATCATTGAGCACTCTAGGTTTCACTGAGTCATACAGTCCCAGTCTTTATCTTTCCTCTTTCCTTCTGGTGTCCCACATGCTCCTAACCTTCCTCTTTCAGCCATACTCACAGTCATCTTTGTTCAGTGTACTTACACTGCTGTGCTACCATCACCCAAAATTGTGTTCCAAACCTCTCAGTCCTGTCTTTTCCTTTGTGTCTGCAGTGCTTCCTTTAGTGTTTCCTGTAGAGCAGGTATCTTGTTCACAAACTTAGATAATATTTTAAACTCTCCCTTATATTTGAAGGATAGTTTTGCCAGATATAGGATTCTTGGTTGGTGGTTTTTCTCTTTCAGTATCTTAAATATATCAACCCACTTCCTTCTAGCCTCCATGGTTTCTGTGGAGACATCTGCACATAGTCTTATCCAGCTTCCTTAGTATGAGATGGATTGCTTTTCTCTTGCTGATTTAAGGATTCTCTCTTTGACATTTGATAATCTGCTAATTAAGTGTCTAGGAGTAAGCCTAATCAGATCTGTTCTGTTTGGGGTATGCTGAACATCTTGGATCTGTAATTTTATGTCTTTCTTAAGAGATGGGGAATTTTCATTGATTATTTCCTCTGTTGTTGCTTCTGCCCCTTTTCCCTTCTCTTCTCCTTCTGGGACACCCATGACATTTACATATCTGTGTTTTGTGTTGTCATTTAATTCTTGGAGATATTGCTCATATTTTTCCATCCTTTTCTCTATCTGTTCTTTTGTGTGTAGGCTTCCAGGTGCCTTGTTCTCCAGTTCCTGAGTGTTTTCTTCTGCCTCTTGAGATCTGCTGTTGTATGTCTCCATTGTGTCTTTCATCTCTTGTGTTGTGCCTTTCATTTCCATGGATTCTGACAGTTGTTTTCTCAAACTTTCAATTTCTGCCATATGTTCGAGCAGTGTTTTCAATATACCCTTCATCTCTTTTGCCATATCTTCCCTAAACTTGTTAAATTGATTTAGCATTAGTTGTTTTAATTCCTGTATCTCAGCTGAAGTATGTTAGTTCCTTTGAGTGGGCCATAACTTCATTTTTCTTAGTGTAGGTTGTAGTTTTCTGTTGTCTAGGCAACTGGTTTCCTTGGTTGCCCCAATCAGGTTTTCCCAGACCAGAATGGTCTCAGGTCTCAGAAGGAGGCAACAGTATCACATCTCCCTGATGGTGTATCTTGGAAGATTGATACAACACCCTATGAGGCCCCAAATCACTGTGCTTTTTGCCCAGCAGGTGATGCCTCTCAGCCTGTAGCTCCAGACTAGTGTAAGGAGGTGTGGCCCATGGCTGTTTTCTCCCAGGCTCTGGGGTCTGGTTCTGAATGGAAGGCAGGTAGTACAGCTGGACCCCACCTCTTTCCTCTTAGGGAAGATGCACCATCTAGGGAGAGGTCATTAGCATTTGAATAGTCTCTCTGCTGCTGCTGTCTCCACCCTTGTCTGGGTCAGAGTGCTGGGAACTGAAAATGGCTGAGGCTTTCTCCACTGAGCCAAAAAAGGGACACAAATCCCCCCTTCAGGGCCAGTTTGTGGCCACCCTCAGTTTCACCTGTCAGCCAGAGACAGCAACTGGTCCAGTGGGCTCCCCCTCTCTCCCAGAGACATCCTCCAGCTCTCCAAGGTCAGTCATCACCACAAGCCTCTGTCTGCTTATTGGGGATTCATAGCTTGTATTGAGCAGCCCACGTTTGCTAATTAAAACTGCAGTTGGAGCTCAGCTGAGCTGTATTCACTTGCTCAGAGAGTGCTGCTTTCTAGCAGCATGAGGCTTTGCAGTTCGGGCTATGGGGGAAGGGGGATCGTGGCTCGGGTCCATAGTTTTTACTTACAGATATTGTGCTGCAATCTTGGGCATTCCTCTCAATTCAGGCTGGTGTATGATGAGTGGATGGTCACATTTGTCCCCCCACAGTTATTCCAGATTATTTACTAGTTGGTCCTGGTTGTTTATTAGTTGTTCCAGGGGGACTAACTAGTTTCCATTCCTATCTGTGCTGCCATCTTCCTCTCTCCCCATATTACTTTTTAATCTTATGACATGATAAATGTTTTTCTTATGAATTTGCTCAATGTTTCTTGCTGCCTAGTGGATTATACACTTCACAAGGTCAGGGATATTTGTCTTTTTTTTGATCAGGAGAGTGCCTGGCTCATATTAAGCTCCCAACAACTATTTATTAGATGAGTGAGTGAATGAATGGATGAATGAATGACTTCACGTAAACTTCAGAAAAACTTTAGGAGATAGATAGTAGCATTCTTCTTTTATACCTGAGGAAAGTGGAATTCAGAAATACTAAACTGCTTTTACCTCTGAGATGCTTATGTACAGTGAAAGCATTTCTAACTCCAAATATGTATTTTTAAACTGTTGCCATGCAGTCAGATATAAGAATTTGAAATAAGGACAGAAAATAGCAAGAACAAACTTCCTTGGGGAATTCTCTAAAGTTAGAGAAATGGGGATATGACATACTTTACACATGCTATGAGTAGTACTTCTGTCTATAGGAATAATTTGTGATGAAAACCCAAGAGTGATACATCAAATATTTTAATGGTTTTAGTCCTACTGTCAGAGATTTCCAGACAAAGATATCTCTTTCATTTTTGACCTTTAATGTTGTTGGTAGTAGATAAGTGGATTTGAATAATCACTTCATGAAGCTTTGAAAGGATTTTTTCCTGCTTTGTTTTGATAGTAATTTCAGATTTAAGGACTGAACTTCCAGGACACTTAAAAGTAATTTAAATGTTATTTTATACCCTTGGTGTATAATACACTTCAGAATACACTTTCTGTGATCACCACTTAGTGCAAAATCAGAAAAAAAACATGCAATTCTCCCTCTAATAATATAGATATAATTATTAACAGTGAAACTTTTATGAATTATAATATTCATCAAAAAGTTTATACATCAAAAATCAATGAATTTTCTCAAAATTAATGCATCTATATAGCTGGTATTCAAATCAAGAAATAAAAATATTATGTGAACCCTGCAGCTCCTTTCATGCCCTTCCAAGTAATTATCCCCCCCAAAAGTAAACTCTACTTTTAGAGTTTACTCTAAGACACCAGATTTACCTATTATTGAATTTTTTTATACTTTATGTACCTGACATCGTACTCTTTTGTTTTATGGTTTCTTTTGCTTAACATTATCTTTATTAGATATTTCCATGTTTTTGCATGTGGCAAATGATAATGAGAATTATCATTCTTTTAATAGAATATTCAATTTTATGAATATTTTACATCATTGATCTACTTCTGCTGATGCATATTTGGTTGTTTATAGTATTTGACTAGCACAGTAGTGCTGCTATGTACAGACTTCTGTAGGTCTTGAGTGGGTAAATGTACCCAATTATTATTATTATTATTATTATTATTATTATTATTATTATTATTTTAGGATATTTAGGATTGACATTGTTGGCTCCTTAGGTTTGTTTATAGTCAATGATAATAAATACTGCCAAATGGTTTTCCAAAATATTTTCACCAATTTACATTCACCAATAGTGTATAATATTTCTAGTTGTATCATCTCCTATTTTAGCCATTCTGGTAGTTTTAGACTAGTGTCTCATTATGATTTTAATTTGCATTCCTCTAAGGACTAAAAAGAGTTAAATATTTTCTTTTATCTGTGTTTACCACATGGGTATTTTCTCTTTTTGAAGTGCCTGTTCACATTGTTTGCTCTTTTTCCTACTGGTCTCTTTTTTAGTTGAATTGTAATATATATCACACATGTATTAACATGCATACTATATATTATAATATATATTATAATAGCATAATGTTATATCTATCCATCTGTAGTTAGATGAAACCCATCTTTAATTTTACTGTGACTTCTTTTTAATTTTTTATCCTTTTGGTTTAACAATTTTTGGTTACTGATTAAGAAATATTTGTCACCCCAAATACATAAATATATTTCCCTACATTGCCTTCGAGGTTACAGTGCTGGTTTGAATCTGTTATGTACCCCAGAAAAGACCATGTTCTTTTAATCCATTCTTGTGGGGGCAAACCTATTGCGGATGGGATATTTTGGTTAGGTTATTTCAATTGAGATGTGACCCAGTCCATTCAAAGTAGGTCTTAATCCTTTACTGGAGTCCTTTGTGAAGAGGATAAAAGACAGTAAAAGCCAAGAGAGCAGAAAGAGAAATGGCTTTGGAGAAATAAGTAAGGACCCACAGAAGCTGAGAGAGAAAGCCATTGAAACCAGAACCAGGAGAGAAGGACCAGCCAACGTTGTCATGTGCCTTCCCATATGACAGAGGAACCCTGGATACCAGCAGCCTTTCCTCAGAAAAGGTATCTTCCTCTTGATGCCTTAATTTGGACATTTTCATGGCCTTAGAGCTGTAAATTTGTAACCTAATAAATCTCTATTGAAAAAGTTGTCCCTATCTGATATTTTGCCTTCCAGCACCTTTAGCAAACTGAAACAATTATTATTTTACTTTTCACATTTAGAGTGACTATCTAAAATTGATTTTTGTAGATATCCCATTGACATAGCATGAGTAACTGAAAATACTGTCCTCTTCCCTTAATAGTAGTGTCACCTGTGTCATGAATGACAATGACCATACATGGGTGAGTCTGTTTCTTGACTCTCTATTAAGTTCCATTGATCTATTTTTCTATCCCTATACCAAGTCTATAGTGTCTTGTCTACAATAGCTTTATAAGTAGACTTAATGTGTGGTAAAGTTCTTGAGTGTTATTATTTTCTAGAAAAGTTTACAAAATCATTATACAGTTTTTGAGTCAAAGTGCTGTCCTGGGTTGAATAGTGTCCTCCCAAAGTTCATGTCTGCTGGGAAACTGCAAAATGTGACCTTTGTAGATGTAATTGGTTAAATGAACATGAGGTCATACTGGAGTAGGGTGTGCTCTAATCCAATGGCCAGTGTCTTTATAAGAGAAAGCAGAGACACAGACAGACACAAGGGTGACTATCATGTAATGATGCAGGCGGGGGTTGGAGATACGCATCTACAAGCCAAGAATTACCAAGGATTGCCAGCAACCACCGGAAGTTAAGAATGAGTCAAGGAAGTACTCCTCCCTTAGAGCTTTCTGAGAGAGAATGACCGTGATAAAACCTTGATTTCAGACTTCTGTCCTCCAGAACTTTGAAACAATAAATTTCTGTTATTTTAAGCTACATAGTTTATGGTACTTTATTATGACAGTCCTAGGAAACTAATACCTGGTTTCAGTTCATTGGGTAATAAAATAAGAAGCTAAAAGTTCTATTTATGGCCTAACCCAACACATTTTGCAACAGATGAATAGATTATTGCTAATTCTTTATTTGCCAGTTAAATTGAAATGAACACTAATTCCCTTATTAGTAGCACTGATCAATGAATTTAATAAATCTCTATTTCATAAATTACCCCAAATTGTGCAGCAATTGATGCACTTATAAAGAATAAAACTTAGAAATAAATGACATAATTTTTATTATTCCCCAGATTTTTATTTAGAATCTTGTGAAAGATGACAGAGGCAAAGGGGATTCTGGAAAGCATGTTAAAAAGGAACAGAACTGAAGTGGAGCTGGGGAGGGGGAGGAGAGAGAAGCGGGAATGAATCCTTACACCATTAAGTGATGAAACATTCCCTAAAAAGGCTGGGGTGGCTAGTACTTTAAATCCCAGGGGTAGGAAGGACCTTACACATGCTACAAAGTAGGGAACAGAATTTGACAGACCATATAAAGATGGGTTGGGCCATTCATTGTTCTGGTGCTTAAATCTCCTCACTCCCTCACGTTTCTACAAGGAAACAGATTGTTCTCCTTGCATAGCGGAAACAAGCAGGGACACTCTCCAGACCAAAGGATGAGTCCCTAATGCTTCTGATTCTGACGCTAGGTATTTGATTTCCTTATGGGACAAAGTCCTATGGCAGCTAAGGCTACGCTCGTCTTTAGATTGTGGGCTCTGGGGAGAACCAGATACTGAGATACGCTTGAATTTCTTGACAGGGAGAAGTAA
This sequence comes from Choloepus didactylus, assembly GCF_015220235.1. Classification (NCBI taxonomy): domain Eukaryota; kingdom Metazoa; phylum Chordata; class Mammalia; order Pilosa; family Megalonychidae; genus Choloepus; species Choloepus didactylus. The sequence goes on along the minus strand of NC_051307.1, from coordinate 150,678,757 downwards.
AACGGTGGTAGGATCAAAATTCAAAACTCCTGTGGAAGTTTGGTACTTAAGATGAATGTGATATTTTCAAATTCAGATACATCTTTATAAAAATTATTTTTAAAACCATGATCTCTGATACTGTAAAAGTCATATTCTCTAACCCATCCAACCCTTACCTTTCTACAGATCTTTCTATATTGGCTTTCATTTTGTTTCATATGAAGGAAAAACACGTGAATGCTCTAGGATTTACTTGTAAGGTTTTAAAGCTGACTGAGTAATGTAGTATAGCTCTAAAATAAGCTTGAGATTAGGTAGAAATAACTACTTTCTCACAAACTGCTCAACAGCTTATACTAAATGCTATTTCCAGAACAAATTCTGTACCAATTTATGCTGATATTAATCATGTATTTATTAGTGAGCAGGTACAAAACAATTCAAAAAGTTTGTTCTGTGAGCATGAATAAACCTTAGCACCCTGTCCTTTTAGATGCCCTGACCACATATTAAAGATTTTATGCAAGGCAGTCCTTCAGCGTTCCAGAGCCAGGCAGGATTTTATGACCTCTAGCATTGGCATCACAGATCCACATAAACCAGAGACTGGACACAGGCCACTTTGAATTCAAGCCTCTAATGCCATCCGTATGGCTGTCTTGGTTTCACTGAATTTTTTATTTTCTGCTTATGCATGTGTGGGGAATGTTTCAAAATATTTTAGCCAATCCATATAAGTGTAACACATTTAAATTTATCAAACAGAGCTTTCTGAAATATTTATCATGCTGGTCAATGAAACTTAATTTTCATCAATAAAACCCATTTCTGACATCTATTATGTTAATTTTGCAAGCATAAGTTGTTAAGTTTGGGAAAAAAAAACAAAAAAACAAAAAACAACCCTTATAAGAGCCACCTTTGGCATGTGGCCTTTATGATATGATGATAGATGGCCTCATATATACTGTGCAATCTTTGTTAGCATGCTAGCTATACAGGATTATATCTTAAGTGAAATAACACCCATATAATATCATGCTACATGACAAAGCATTTCATATAGTAAATTTCAAGTACTATAGAAACTATTTATCTTAAAATAATCTTAAAAATGTCAAGATGCTCATTGCTTAATTTGGGAGGGAAGGAAGAAGTATGAAGATTGGTTGAGTAAGATGTTCAAAGTTACAATGTATTATCAGTGTGAGATTATGTTTTATGTTTTGCATCTTAAAAATTTATTTCTATCTAAAAGGGAATCACTAAATTATTAGACCTGCCTGAGAAAGTAAATTTATCTTGGGGCAATAGAAGAGTCCTCTCATTTAATTAATTTTATGGCAACTGTAGGAGAGACATAAAGTTCTGTTTTGGTTATGTCCCACACAAGGGCTTTCCCTAACAACCGAAAATCTGGGCCCAAAATACATTTTTGCTTCAAATATTTTCCTGACTACATCAAGGGGCCTTAGAGGCCACCCCATCTCTATTGTCCTTTCAAGTCCTCAAAGTAAAATAAGATTGAAAGGCCAAATTCAAATTAATAATCTGTTCCGGTTTGCTAATGCTGCCATTATGCAAAATACCAGAAATGGATTGGCTTTTATAAAAGGAGTTTATTTGGTTACAAAGCTGCAGTCTGAAGGCCATGAAAATGTCCAAATTAAAGCATCAACACAAGTATACCATCATTGAAGGAAGGCCAATGGGTCTGGAAAACCTGTTAGCTGCGAAGGCACGTGGCTGGAGTCTGCTGATCCCGGGTTGTGTTCAGCTCCTCTCTCAGCTCCTGTGTGTTCTTCCAAATGTTGTTCTTGGGGCATTTTATCCTCTCTTAGCTTCTCTGGAGCAAACTCTGGGCTAGCGTAAGTCTGCTTTCAATAGCCATCTCCATTATTTCTCTCCTGGTTCTTCAAAATGACACTCACAGCTGCTCTGAGTTTCTTCTGTCAGCTCTTTTTATATGGCTCCAGTGATTTAATTCAGACCCACTCTGAATGGGTGGGTTAACACCTCCATGGAAATTATCCAATCAAAAGTCTTGCCCACAGTTGATTGAGTCACATCTCCATGGAAACACTCAATAAAAGGAGTCCAACCTAATCGACACTAATACATGTGCCTCCACAAGATTGCATCAAAGAACATGGTGCTTTGGGGGATATGATACATCCAAACTGGCAAGTAATTCAGTCTCATCTATCTCCAATTGGAATCTTGAGGGCTGGCTCAGAGCTTTGACATCCCCAGCTGCATTTTCAAGCTCTGTTTAAATACTACAATAATCAATTGTCCCTTGACCTTCCTTTGGACCTAGGAATTTGCCTGCCACTAGATCAATGACCCATTCTCATTAGCAAGGACCTGGGGAGAGACACTTGTAGATATGAAAGCAGGCTTGGAGCTTTTACCCAGGGAAACCCAGAGTCCTGGTGGCCCAGACTGTGTTTTAGAAGCAGTGCAAGCTCTGGGTAGGCATTTTCCTTTGGCCCCTGGGACCCCTCTTCCTGTTGGAATGTGTTTCTCTATTTTTATACATTGTACGCCCATCATCACAGATTTACAATTATTGCTTTATGCAGTTATCTTTTAAATAAGATAGAAAAAAAGAGTTATAAACAAAAAAAATGCATTTTAATATCATTTATATTTCTCTATATTGTTATCTTTTCTGGTGGTTTTTTTCACTTCAGACTGAAGGAATCCTAGATAATAGTTTTTCTTATAGGGAAGATATGCTAACAAAAAATTCCCTCAGTTTTAGTTCATTTGAAAGTGTATTAATTTCTTCTTCATTTTTGAAGGATAGTTTTACTAGATATATTGTTCTTGGTTGATGTACTTTCCCTCCCTCAACACTTTGAATATGTCATTCCCACTTTCTTTTGGTCCCCATGTTTCTGTTGAGATATTAGCTGTTAATTTTCCTAAAGATCCTTTACACATGATGAGTCACTCCTCTCTTGCTACTTTCAAGTTGACAGTTTGGTTATGACATGAACAGATTTACATTTCTTTGAGTTTATTCTACTTTGAACTTGTTGAGATTCTTGGATTCTAATATTTTCATAAAATTTAGGAAATTTTCAGCCATATTTATTTTTTCTGCTTCTTTCTCTCCTTCCTGTCCTTCTGGAGCTCCCATTTTGTATATGTCAGTATGTTTGATGATGTCACACAGGCGTCTGAGGCTCTATTCATTTTTCTTCATTCTGTTTCCTTTCTGTTCCATGACCAGATAATCTCAGTGGACCTACTTTCAAGTCTGTTGATTTTTCTTCTGTTTGCTCAATTAGGCTATTGATTTCTAGTGAATTTTTCTAGTGAAAAATTCTGGTGACATCTTTTAGTGATTTTTCATTTCAGTTACTGTAGTTTTAATCTTCACTATTTCTATTTAGTACATTTTTAAGTGATTTCTATCATGTTGATATTCTCTACTTTATGAAACATCATTATGATATTTTATTTAGTTCTTTAGATGGGTTTTCTTTAGTTCATTGAACATGTTTAAAACAGCTTATTTAAACCTTGTTCATATAAATCCATTGTCTAGGCTTTCTCAGGAACAGTTTCTATTGATTATAATTTTTTATCATATATGGGCCATACTTTCTTGTTTCTTTGATTACATTTTCATTGTATAAATCTCATAAATTTTTGTTGAAAACTGGACATTTTAAATTATATAATGTGGCAACTCTAGAAATCAGATACATCCCTTTCCCCAGAGTTTGCTGGTTTTGCTGCTTTTGTTTGTTCATTTAGTGACTTTATGAACTAATTCTGTAAAGTCTGCATTCTTTTTTGCATGTGGTCACTGCAGTGTCTGCTCAGTCACTTTTCAGTCAGTTAATTTTTAGACAGAGATTTCCTTAAAGTCCTGTAACCAATAAGTCTTCCAGCCTTTTTTTGAGGGACACTGTGCACATTTGGACATGCCTCCAACAATCAGGCAATTGAAGTCTCTGCATTAACCTTCTTTTTCTGCTTGCTCAGAGCATAAAGGTTAGCCGTTAGTGATAGCTTAGGACCTTCCAAGATCTTCCTTATGAGTGCACAACACCCTGGGAATGCACACAGCCTTATGTAAGTGTGTGGCCTTCTAGAGTCCCAGGATTATACTTCAAGCCCCTCTATGAACATCTCAGTTCCCATCTTTTCCTTTTATATTTTTTTTGGTTGGTGTATTGCTTGCACTAGATGTTATCTATTACTTCTATAATTTCAAAGTTGAACAATAGCCTCTAAATGTTTTTCACAAATGTTCCTTGGGAGAAGGCTTTTCACGTGAACCTAGGGAGCATGGAATGAGATAATACAGGCAGACTTGCAAGTGGGGTCTTCCAGGAAACCATCAGACAGGTCAAATAATGCCACACTCTCTGGAAATGAAGCATTAGAGGAGCTCACACACCATTTGCCTCTTTCAATGGCTGTGAATCTGCTGGTTTTTGCTAAATTTGCAGGATATTGGTTTTCAAGGCTACTATGTTGAAGATTGTTATGTGGGAATAGGGGAAGTTCAAACACCACGATGCTTACTAGTCTTTCCAAGGTTCAGCAATTGTTCTTGAATAAACACTTGTTAGATTGTTGCAAGCCTTCGGTTAATTTCCAGAGTTGTGAAAAAGTTGATTTTGAAAATGTTTGCTATTTTACTGGTTGCTTTTACATAAGAGATAGTTTTCAGAGATTCCTTCTGTCATTTTTGGTGCTGACCAGTGTTTCGAATCATCTATCTGTTTATCCATATTCTGTATCTAATGAGACATTGTCATCATATCTTCCTTTATCTTTAAGCAAGCTTACCTTTATTTCTTTGAGCATATTTGTAACAGCTGTTTTAAAATATTTCTCTGCTAAGTCTAGCATCTGGTCCCTTAATTAAATTTATATTCCATATTTTGAAAGTCATAATTCAAAAAAAATAAATTATTTCTAAAGTCTACTGAATATATCAAAATATAACACAAAATGTTTTAAAATTATATCTAAATTTAAGTCTCATATATTTAGTTTAAATCTCAAACTACATTGATTTTCCAATAAGATGCTTTTATTTATTTCTGCATTTGTGCTATTTCTTAAACATGTTTTTAAAATATTCAAAATATAAGGTTTATTTTAAATATTTAGTTTTTATTCACATCATATTCTGGATAACTTGTTTTATTCCTATGGAGAGCTAGATATGTTGGAGTTACTTCTTGATGATAAAATTTTGGTAACCGACAGAAATCATGGATTCAACTCTTTGATGCCAATATCATGTCAGCACTATTGTCTAAGGAGTCAAAAATTTGCAAGAGCTAAATGGCTTCTCACTGAAACCAGCTCTCAAGATCACCCTCTAAGGGATGGCATAGCTCCAGGCTGCACATGTTTCTCAAAAAACAACAGACACTAGATTCAGATTCACCAGATTCACTCAGATTCAAATCTTTCAAACCTCCTTGTAAGACCAGGTAAATCTTCAAAACACTTTGCGTGTTTAAATGAGATGTGATTTCTCATTAGACAATGTATATTTTCTGTTGCCATCTGATCACATTACTTTCTGATTAAAGTAATTTGAAAAAGAAATCCTGATTATGGTCTAAATTATTTATGAATCAAATTAAATGGTGTTACTCATGAATGTTTAAACCAAATAAAAAACAATAACTTATGCCTTGATTTCAGCTTTCAGGAAATGCTTGTTCACAGCCTTCCTTAGAAGTTTCTTCAATGGATTATCCAAGTTTTCTTATGTTACATTGCAAATGTTTTTACAAACAAATATTTTTATCTATGACTGTTGCCTGGTGGAGGAATTTATTATTTTTTTCAAATAAGCAAGCAGCATTTGGGTCTACTTCAAGTAACTTTATATAACTGCTTCCTCAAAATGGTGGTAGAGCTGACCACATAAATATCCAAAGTTATGGACCTGTAAATTTCTTATTTATGATCTTTTTTATTATTACAGGTTATTTCCCAATCATTGGGCTTTCACATCCATTGTGGGGATTTTAACTTCTGCCCTTACGTTTGTGCTTCCTAATCGCTTCTCTTTTCCAGGAATTCTCTACTGAGCATTACACTTCTAAATCAAATTTTGTGAGGCTTTTCTTAGAGAATATACACAGCTAACATAATTTCATTATGTTAAAAATAAGGACTATTATATTATAAAGAAGACTGCTTTGTTTTCCTTATTTCTTCTTCAATATCCCTCATATAGTCTGATTGCTTTGTATCCCCTATTTTGCTAAAAATAACATCACCTGACATTTTAAAATTAAATGTCGGACTCATATTCTAATATGTGTCAATTATAACTTAACTGGCTATTTTATGTCCTAACTACTTCTTGGCTTTTTTCCCTTCCCCACCATCTGACTCATGCTGACTCCCACTGCCCTAGTTCTGGCCATCAACCTCCCTTGCCTGGACTATTGCTTTCCTTTTTCTGGTGTCTCTCACTTGCAGTAAATAGCTTTCATTCTTGCCTGCTTCTGTCTTTTGAACAACTTTCTCATTTTACATTTTGATGGAATCTCACATTGTAAATTCCTCATGCAAAGGTATAATCCAAAGCCTCCATTTCCTAGTCTCTTTTGAAATTAGTATGCAGACCTGTGATCTAGAGCCACTGATCCCATGTACATGCACAGGACTTCAGTTATGAAGTTGAGAGTGAGGCACCTGTATGTCAGAATGGATGATGGAATAAGTGGTGACACAGGTTGAACATCAGACCTATTTTACTGCAGAGTCTGGGGCTTATCTCAGAGGCTTCCTCATCAGCCCTGTTTGTGGTGATGTTATGAGTGTTTATTCAATGAATGTAACCTCAAGCCTGATTCTCTAGACATCCCAAAGATTCTATGAACTAAAACCCTTTAGTAAGTGTTGCTGCTTTACTAACCAGACATATACTGAATTATATCCATTTTCTACATTATTACTGGAATGATCTTTCAGAAATGAAAATCTAATTTCACTGCTAACATTCATCACTGTTGAATTTCCTCAATGACACACAACAGGATGAAGTCATGGATCCTTCAAATTATATACAACTCCTCCATGAGATGTCTTCTGCCTTGGTTTCTATTCAACAGTACCTAATTAAAAAAAAAAAAAAAATCCTGGTAAGTTCCATGTTGTTTCAGAACTCTAGAACTCTTGGTATTGATTCTGTCTAAAACATCCTTCCCCCAAACAATAACTACGCTCATGGTGAGCTTTCAAAATTCATATCTAGCACGATATCCTCCAGACTGCCTCCAATGAATTGTCCCAATTCCACTCCACTATACCTCATTTTGGGTAAAGCTCCATTCCTCTGTGACACTATAGTTCCTTGTTCTATCATAACATCCTCTTCACTATATGCAATTATCTGTATCTCTGCATTGCTTCTACTACTTCATGAATTCTTTGATATAAAAGGAAAATATCCATACCCATTAAATTCTTGTATTCCCAACACCAAGTTAGTGTATGCTATTTAATACATTTCATACATGTTTCAATGAGTCTGTTCAAAATAGGAGTATAACTGCATGTGATTGGGATTCTATTTTATAACTTAAAATATATCTATAATATAATATGCCATCTATAATAGAACAAGTCTCATAATAGAGAGATGCAAATGGGAAAAAACTTTCTCTTTCCCAAGGCATAAGGATCAAGAGACATTTACTTCCATCAAGATGCTTTGTTAAAAAAGAATTCTATGAATAAACAAGTTCAGAACAGTTTGCAGAGTATATTTAGTAATGGAATTTCACTATATTAATTGGCATATTAAAGGCTCTGAGGACTCATGTAGTATCAAAAACTTATAACTTTATTTTCTCATTATGGGACATTACATATTAATAGGAATGTTGAGGAAGTAGGGGATACAAATGGAATGATAGTGTATAAGATAAAAACATAGCCAGCAATGTCTCCTACTATTATTTGGTCTGTCATTTTCAGTACAAGGGTGGTGGGACTCTGTTTTATTATTCTATTACATCACACCTTTTTCCAATGTTCAGAAAACTGCACCTTAAAGGTTTTACATGGAAAAAGAACATGGTGCTCTTAGCCCTGATCAGAATCAATGTCAAATTGACCTTTCAAAATTGACCTATGCAGCTGTCAACAATCCTCACTTTAACACTGATTTGATTCAACATCAAATAAACCAAATAAGAAGGATTCCAAAGCAGGGGAAGTCAAATTAGCACACAGCAAAATTGACAGTCTTGAAGAACAATTTGTTTAAAATGATGAATATCATAATTTTCATATGTCTACACATTACAATACAAGCTATATGTCTGTAAAGAATTGATTTCTTACCAAAATAGCAGCTAGAGCTATTTTTCAATGGAACTATCTATGGAAGCATAGCATTTTTGTTTGAAATTATATAGAATAGCAAAGCAAATTTTATAGTTTATTAATTTTACTCTCTAATTTTAAAGGTTGCTAATTTCTTCTTCTCCTATATATTTTAATTTTTATATGGGAAAAGTGGCCACTTATTATAATATTACTCCATTTCATTTGCAGCTAGATGTGGAGATGTGACTCCAGTCCAGGCAGTGGGATATAAATGGAATTGCTCTGTGTCACCTTCTGGGAAATTCCTTAGGAGAACCCTAGCTCCATCCTTCCTGTATCCTGATGTTTGTAATGGAGATGGCACTTTAAACCATAAGGGTAAAGTTTACCTGTAGAGGTGACAAATTAATGAATTAGAAGAACTGTATTCTCCATAATAGAAATTGTATATGTGGTAAATTTTATTTCCCAAAACTGGGCACAGTGATATTTCAGATCCCATATGCTGTTCTTGAACTTGTCTGTTGCTGTTGCCACTCTAGATAAAGAAGTAGAATGTTTTTCTCTCCACTTGAAGTTGCATGACACTCTATGATGGCCCCAATGAATAGAATGTGGCAGAAGAAACATTGTAAGGAATGCGAGACAAGATCGTAAGAGATAATAAAGCTTTCATTTGGATCTCTTTCACTTCTTGGACACTTACTTTGGGGTACATGCACCATGCTGAAGGAAGGAAATAGGGAAGGACAACATGGAGAAGTCCAATCACAAGACATATGGATAGAATCCTCTCCAGATGAGTCCAGTCCTCAGACTTTGAATCTTCCAGCTGACATTACAGATGCCTGAGCATAACAAATGTTTGCTTTACGACACTAAATGTTGAGGTAATTTTTATAGTCAGAGTAATTGAAACACTGGATTACTGGGGATTTTATGGATTGGTGCTTCCAAACAAACCCTGAATGACTGGCTCTGAACTTTGGTGTGAAAATAAAGATTATCATGTTCAAGCAAATGTTATTGGATTTTTTTCTTACTCATTCCTGAGTCTAATCCAGTTTACATTCTTCCTCAGTGATCTCTGTCATACTTATGGATATACCTGCCATGTGTATAGATCTCTATCACTAAGCCATATCTTGCCCTTGAGCTCCAGATTTGTATATTCAACTGCCTACTGAACATCTTTACTTTGTTGGTTGGAAGTTGTATATACCTCAGAAAAACATGTTCTTAAATTTAATCCAATCCTGTGGGTGTAAATCCATTGTAAGTTGAACATTTCAATGAGGTTACTTCAGTTACAGTATGTCCCACCCCAATTGGGATGGGTCTCAATCCTATTATTGGAGTTCTTTATAAATAGAATGAATTTGGACATGAAAGACAGAAAGTCATAGGAAGCAAAAGCTGAAATAGAACCTGGAACAGAAGAAAGAGACTAGGGGATGCTGCCATGTGCCTTGGCATGTGAGAGAGAAGCCAAGGATCACTGGCAGCCAGTCCCAGAACCCCAGCCTTCAGGTAGAAAGCATTGCCTTGATGATGTCTTGATTTGGACTTTCTTTTAGCCTCAAAACTGTAAGCAAATAAATTCCAATTTTTAACCCAACCCATTTAATGGTATTTGCTTGAACAGCTTAGGAAAAGAGAAACAATTTATAAGAAGATAAGAAACAACATACATTGCCTAATCAAAACTTGATAACATTTGTCCACAACCTCTTCTTTCTTTATTCTGTATTTTGATAAAGTCACCATGAAGCATTCAGTCAATCCATAAAGCGGCGTGTCATCTTGTGTTACTCCATTTATCTGTCCTATTCATATTCTATTGATTTTCTTGCTGTTGATTCTCTCTTAAAAGATCTCCTCCTCCCAATACCCAATGCCCATGACTTAGCTCTGACTCTTTATTTCCTTTCCTTTCACCCCACCCTACAAACTTTTGCTGCAGTAACTTCCCAACTTATCATATCACCAATTCAACCTTCCCATTACGTGAATAACAAAGACTTTTCCAAAATGAAAGTGTGTGATTACATCAGTTCCCTAATGAAAGAATTTCTGTTTACATCTCACATTTCTTTTATACTTCCAACCATAAAGAATCGTGGTGGTTTGAAGTTGTATGTATCCAGAAAAATATATTCTAAAATTTATTCCATTCCTGTGGGTATAAACCCATTGTAAGTAGGATCTTTTGATGAGGCTACTTCAGTTACAGTGTGGCCCATCTCTATCAGAATGGGTCTTAATCCTCTTACTGGAGTTCTTTATAAGAGAATGAAATTCAGATAAAGGGAGAGAAGGCCACTGAAATAAGAAGCTGAAATCAAGGAAACCCAGAAGAGAAGGGAGAGACCAGTTGATACCACCACATGTCTTGCCATGTGTCAGAAGAACCAAGAATCACTGGCAGCCAATCTTTGGGAAGAAAACATCACCATGATGGTTTGATTTGGACATTTTCATAGCCTCAACTGTAAGCCAATAAATTTCCATTGTTTAAGCCAACCCATTCAATGGTATTTTCTTAGAGCAGCCTAAAAAATGAAAACAGATTTTGGTACCTGGAGAGTTAGGTGCTGTTGTTCCAAATACCAAAAATATGGAAACAGCTGTGGAATTGGGAAATGGGTAGAGGCTGGAAGAATTGTGAGGCACTTGAAAGAAAAGGCCTAGAATGTTTTGAAGTGATGGTTTATAGAAACATGAATGCTAAATCTACTCCTGATGAGGACTTAGAAGAAAATGATGATTGTGTTATTGAAAAAGTGGCAGAAAACTTAGCAAAAATGAGTTCTGATGTTGGATAGACGGCAGAATCTGAAAGTGACAAGCTTGGATATTTAGCTGAGGAGATTTCTAGGCTAAGTTTGGAAAGGGTAGCCTGGTTTCTCTTTACAGCTTACCATAAAATGCAAGAGGAAAGGAATATGCTGAGAACTGGGAAGAAGGAAACTAGAAAGTAATGGTTAGGAAAATTCTGAGCTTCTGGAAAGAGTCCCAAGAGAATAGTGCTTCAAGGAAGGGCTTAACTGAACACAGAACCAGTCAGTCATTTCAGTACAAGTCAGGAGTGGAAATGCAGTTATCCAGGAAGGATTTGTGGAAACTTCTTTTGTCTGATGGTTTGGACCCCTGTGTACTACATGCTAAACCACAAAGTTTTTTAGCGAGATTTGTATGAAAAGAGCCACTGCCAGCCTGGACTAAAAGAAACAGAAAAGGGACAAACTGGAGGAAAAAATTACTTCGAGGGCAGAACCATGGAAGCTGAGGTTTGGAGCAAAGACATTTTCTCCGGCTAAAAGAGCAGGCCACCCATGTGTGTAAAAAGGGTGAGTCTGCCCTGGAGCCTGGAGATGGTGGTCATTTCATTCAGGAATAGTGCTACCACCCCAGTGCTCTCAGAGGTTGGAGCCTATTTCCTAGTGATTGCAGAGAGTTTGGACACCACTTCAGTTTTCTCAAATGGTACAACCTTCACACCAGTGTTCAGAAAGAGCATGGCTACTACGCAAGCACTTGGAAAGGCTAGCATTGCTGCTTCATCAGGCCTGGAGGATGGAACATCATTCCATAGATGACTCTCAGATGTTGAAATCTAATGGAGTATCCCCTGCAGGAATTCAGAATTGTTTGGGACCCATGACCCCTGTTTTCCTTCCAATTTATGGGAATGAGAATGTTTATCCTATGCTTGACCCTCCTTTGTATATTGGAAAAACAGAAAACTTGTTCTCTAGGTGTCACAGGTCCACAGGTGGAGGGGAATTGTGCCCCAGGACGTACCATACCTATAACCAATTTTGATGAGACTTTTTTACATAGCATTGTATCTGAAATGACTTAAAGCTCCTGGGATATTATAATGGCATTAATGTATTTTGCATATACCAGAAGTAGAGTGTGGTGGTTTGAAGATGTATGGACCCCAGAAAAATATGTTCTTAAATCAAATCCATTCCTATGTGTGTAAACCCATTGTAAATAGGGCCTTTTGATGACACTACTTCAGTTAAGGTATGACCCACCTCATTTAGGTTGGGTTTTAATCCTATTACTGGAGCCCCTTATAAATAGAATGAATATAGAAGAAGAGTTGAAAGCAAAAGTTGAAAGCAACAAATCCCATAAGAGAAGGGGGAGACCAGCAGACACCGCCATATGCCCTTCCATGTGGCAGAGAAGCTGAGGATCTCCAGCAGCCAGTCTTTGGGAAGAATGCATCACCTTGATGGTGCCTTGATTTGGACATTTTCTTGGCCTCAAAACAGTTAATAAATTCCCTTTGGTCAAACCAAATGATGTCTCAGTGTTTACTTTAAGCAGCCTAGGAAGCCAAAAACAAGAATCAAGTCTAATGTAGATAAAATCTCCGTATCTTCCTAGCACTCTTTACATTTATTGACCACAGCATATAACAAAGTTACTCCCTTATTTCTCCCATAAAAATGTGATATCTGTAAAGCACTAACTGTATTTTTTACTTCTTCTATATTGCCTACCTAATACCTGGAGCATTTTTTACACTCAAAAATGTTTTTGGAATCAATGAACAGCCTACCATTTTCATAAAATGCTCACCAACCCATTTTCTACCCCTGCCTGTACTCCAATGATGAGCTAAAGTAACTGACATAAAGTAACTGACACTTATTTTGCTTACACAGTATTTTTTTGCTTTTACATTTCCTTTTATGATAAATGTCTCTGCATATGACAGTGCCCATTCATTCAATTGAGTGCAAAGGCAGATTTACTGTGAAGTTAATAATGCTGAAGCCTCAGTGTCACTTAATTGGATGATTTCCTCTGAAACTGTATATTTAATTTTGATTTCATAACTCATATTCTTTTTATTAAATATAGTTTCCCAAATTTTATGCAAGCCTGACAAAATCTGGATCCCTCCTTGTTTCTATCAGAATTTGATACCATATGATTGGGGCTACTCTACATCTGCATGAATGCAAGAATAGACATAATGACTTCAATTCTACCTAAATTCTTCAGGACATCAGAATGTTCCAGTTGCAAGATGTCATGCTCACTACATTCCACATTATCATAATCTGTATGTCGGTTCTGTCCTTCTTCTTATTCATTCTGTTATATTGATGGAATTAACCAAAACCCTTTGAAATCTTATTTCAGCATATATTTTTGGTCACATATCCTGCAACTTCCCCCTTCCTAAACACATCTTTACCCCACAAATTTTATGTTTAAGGTAAACTAGGGTACTCATCAACAATGCCATGATTGTCTCTCTATTCAAGATATTTTCTCCTTTGAATGTCCAATTTTTATATACCGTCTCTCTAAACATTCCCTAACTCAAACGGCAAAGTGATTACTGCTTCCTCTACCATCTGAATTCTTTGATTATACCTTTAGCATGTGATTATCCCATTGTGTTAGAAGATATCAATTAGAATTGCATTTAGTTGTTTGAATAAGAGATGATCAATAGCAGTGACTCTATTGGTTATTTTCTATTTGCTCAGCTAGGTCCCTCTCTTTCCATCTCTGCCCTGCTCTGTGCCCAGTAAGGTTGACCTCTACAGACTGCTTCACCCTAGTTTTTTTGTCTCCAGATGCTGGTTGGGTTTGGTTAATTGGAGATGCTGGCAGGAACTTGGCATTGGAGGGTGGTCAAAATCTGTATTTCCCCCCTTTTCCTTCCTGCTTTAACTTCCTCTACCTCTGACCACAGATTCTGTTGTGTGACTCTTCAGCTGTGATCAGAGCTCTTGCTTCTTGTCAGATCCTGGTAATATCTCCCTCTCTATGCCATATCCAGCTACAATGAGGCAATGACTGTCTGCCCTTGTTGGTTCTGGGTGCTTCAGCATCTTTTCAGGGTTCCATTAACCTTGAACTCACACCTGCAAATAGTTCCTTCATTGCAAATTATTATTATTATTATTATTTTAATTATAGAAGTTGTAGGGTTACAGAAATGTCATGTAAAAAATAAAATGCTCCCATTTACTCACCTATTGCTGACACTTTGCCTCAGTTTATTACCTTTGTCACAATTGACAAAAGAATATTAAACTAGTACTATTAACTATACTCCCATAATTCACATAGGTATATTCTTCCCATATATCACCCTATTATTAGCACCTTGCATTAGCATCATATATCTGTTATATTTCATGAAGTAACATTTTTTATACTTGTACAATTAACTTCAGTCTATCATCCACAAAAGGGTTCACTGTGTTCCTGGTCCTAGGTTTTATTTTGTAACTTTACTCTAATACACATGACCCAAAACTTCCAATTTCAGCCACATCATGTACATAATTCAGCGCTGTTAATTACACTCACAATAATGTGCTACCACCACCAACAACAATTTCCAAACTTTTACAATCAACCTTAAGAGAAATTCTGTATAAATTAAGTATCAGCTCCCCATTCTCTATCTCAATCTATCCCCTAGTAACCTATTATTCCAGTTTGCTAATGCTGCCATTGCGCAAAATACCAGAAATGTATTGGCTTTTATAAAGGGGGTTTATTTGGTTACAAAGTTACAGTACTAAGATCATAAAAGTGCCCAAATTAAGGCATCAACAATAGGATACTTTCACTGCAGAATGACCAATGGCTTCTGGAAAATCTCTGTCAGCTGGGAAGGTACGTGGCTGGCATCTGCTCCAGGGTTCTGGTTTCAAAATGGCTTCCTCCCAGGATGTTTCTCTCTAAGCTTCTGGGGGTGTTCTCTTAGTTTCTCCCAGGCAAACTCTGGACTAGCAAAAGTCTACTTTCAATGGCCTTCTCCAAAATGTCTCTCTCAGCTGCCCTTGGGGCATTTTGTCTTTTCTTAGCTTCTCTGGAGCAAACTCTGGGCTAGCATCTCAAAGCATCAGCAGCAGTCTGGGCTTGTGATGGCTCTTTTTAAAGCACTGTGGTAAACTAATCAAGGCCCATGCTGAATGGGCAGGGCCACACATCCATGGAAATAATCTCACCGAAAGTATCACCTACAGTTGGGTGAGTCATGAAAACAACCTAATTCAAATATCCCACAAGATTGGATTAAAAGATCATGGCTTTTTTGGGGGGTGGGGGGTGGGAGGGCATAATATATCCAAACTGGCACACTACCTTTCTGAATCTGTTCCCTCACCTTGAAGATAGGAGGTTTAAGGCAGTTGTGTCTTTGATTCCTTTCCAGGTATACAATTTTGGAATTCCTATAAGTAGTCTTTAATCATAAAGAGTTTTCCTTAAGAGGATTAAATTTTCCCTACATGAATTGATTTTAAGTTCTAAGACTATAACAATCTTCCTCCACTATCATGGTTTGGGACAGTATTTGAAAAAATCATAAAACCCTGAGAGAGTTCCAGTTTAAGATATTGCCCTCAGAATAGCTGCCAGCTCTCTTTCCTCCAATTGACAATAAAAAGAAAATATGGAGTCTAGATTCTAAGAAACAAATAAACTTAAGAAACCCCAAAATAGTCTGGAGGCTCCCTTGAATTCCTAAGTGTGGTGAGTGAGAGTCTGAAGTAGCAGGATAGGCTTAAATAGCCCTTCTTTGAAATGATATTATAATCTGGTGAGAGCCTAATATTATGAATTTTTAAATGCCATGAGTCATAATATATTCTGTGCTATGTATATTTTTTCCTGGTGTTCACTGCCCAAAATATTCTTTCCATCTGGTAGAGTAAAACTGTTTTAAAGAAAGCTTTTGTCAAATACCGTTGTCAAGAAAATGACAAAATTGAAGATAGTAGGAATTAATTAGCTTAGCAAGAGAGGGATATGAAAATGATATAGAATCCAGTAAGAGTTTCCATTTCTAGAAACACAGAGGTAGAAATATTTAGGGAAAAAGTCTTTTGACTGGAAACCAAAATATGATATTGAAAAATCTAAGCAAAGCCCAAAGAAGGCTATGCAAGGCATTTACTTTTTCCTAATTTCGGACCCAAATCAGCAAGACACATGCATTCCCATAGTGTCTCTCCTTGGAAATGACTTTACAGAAGTACATATAGCACTTGAACCAGATGAGTATTAGGTGGGTGGTTGGTGGTGGGTGGGGTAGGTGAGATGGGAAATCCCAACCAAAAATGTAAAAACATTTGCTTGAATATTTATTTTAAAATGTTTTCATTCTGGAGCAAGATCTTCCTTAAGCAAAGGGCGAGAGTCACAATTTTTAGCCCTTCTTTCTGATGTACTTTCCCCAAAAGCCAGTAATTTTTCATTATAATATATTCATATCCTGACAAGAAACATGGGGTCTCTGGATCAGAGAACAGATTTTATTACTCACAGAGTTCTTAGTGTCACTTCCTCTAGCCTCAGTCCTGATGGGATGACCTTGGAAAACCTGATGTTATTTTGAATGTGCAGTGGGGTTGCACTTTAAGAGAGCAACTTTGAAGTCTTCAGACATGGAGTCTATATACAGTGCCTGGTATATCTTCCCCGTCCCCTCCCCAGGGAGAAAGATTAGAGCTAGAGCTAGAGCTAGCGATAGATATAAAGATAGAGATAGATATAAAGATAGAGGTAGGTGTGTGTGTGTGTGTGTGTGTGTGTGTGAAATTGAGGGAGAATTTTGGCTTTTGCTTCAGAATGTAAATAGAAGTTTCCTTCTATTCCTAGTTTCCAGGAGTAGAGAGATGGAAGGAAACAAGGAATCTCTTTATCCTCCTGTCCTAGTTTGCTAATGCTGCAGAATGCAAAACACCAGAGATGGATAGGCTTTTATAAAATGGGGGTTTATTTTGCTACACAGTTACAGTCTTAAGGCCACAAAGCATCCAAGGTAACACCTCAGCAATCGGGTACCTTCACTGGAGGATGGCCAATGGTGTCCGGAAAACCTCTGTTAGCTAGGAATGCAGCTGGCATCTGCTCCAAAGCTCCGGCCTCAAAACGGCTTTCTCCCAGGACGTTCCTCTCTAGCAAGCTTGCTCCTCTTCAAAACATCACTCCCAGCTGCACTCAGTGAGTTCCCTCTCTCATTTATATGGCTCCACTGATCAAGGCCCACCCCGAATGGGCGGGGCCATGCCTCCATGGGAACATCTCATCAAAATCATCACCCACAGCTGGGTGTGGCACATTCCAAGCAAATCTAACCAGCATCAAAAACGTCTGCCCCACAAGACCACAAAGATAATGGCATTTGGGGGACACAATACACTCAAACCGGCACACCTCCCCATCGTGAAATGTAATCAAATGGCTCTGGGGGGAGATAAATCTCTAAATCTCTCTGGAACCATTCACTATCACTCCAAGACATGTATGCCAATCATCCTTTGGCCTTTGCCCTTTTGCCCTTTACTCAGATACCCTGGACTGTGTATAGAATTGTGAAAATTTTAATAGAAAATTGTCTCCCAATACACCACTACACCAAATCTAAGATGTACAATTTTCCAGCTATTCATCCTTCCAGCTAAGTCCTTCCTCTTGAGTCACCACAGTTCAGGGCCAATTTTCTTCCCAGGGTTTCCTTTGATAATTGGATGCACTCAAACCGATGCAAATATTTCGGTGGGAAAGGGCAGGATAGTTTAGTCTTTTATATTTGTTCTATCAGTAGCAGCAGATATTTCAGGGACATATTTTGAGCAGCATCTATATTTTAATAGCTTTCTAATCTCTCTTTGTTTACATTAATCTACCCAACAACAGAACAAATCCTGCTTTTCACCTGAATTTTCATCCTACTAAAATTTCAACAGTACAGTGCCATAGTTCTCTATTTAAAATGCTGATCCCCTAATTTCTATTTACAGGGAGAGAAAATCATATCTAAATAAAATGGAATTTACCCCTTTCAAAATTATTCAATTAATTCACCTTATTTCACTTTATTTTTGAAACTAGAAAAATACAATTGGAAATGCCATTGTAAAAATCACTTAACATATTTTCATTTTATTAATTCATATGATGTATCCATAGAATGTGTATTCAAATTAAAAATGAATTACATTTTTCTCTTTTAATTTGTTTTTAGCCAAGTGTTATCTGAAATTAATACCCCTTAGAACATTTTATTAAACTATTCAAGTGAAATAGAATTAAAGTGTCTGGTTCCCTTTGCAGTTGAATCTCAACATACCATTTTCTCATTGTCTTATGGGCCATCCCCAAATGAACATAGATATACTCCAATATCCCCAAAGCATAAACATACACAAACACACACACAACTTTCATCTACTACCCCTTTTTCTCTACCCTTTTATTTATAAATAACTTTATTGAAAAAATTTTCAAACATATATATGTATATGTATATATTTTTTCCTTCAGTGCTCATTCACTCTTCATTTCATTCAAATCTTGCTTCTTGCCCCATGAATACATGAAAACTGTTTTGTGTTAAGGTCACCAAGCACATTCTTGTGCTAAATCTAGTAGATGCACATAAAAGTTTTCTATGCAAATCAGAAAAACCAACTGAATTTTTCTCATAGGAGTATTTATGAGAGATGGGGGAGAAGAATCAAAATATTTTAATAAATTCAAAGTTGAAGTATAATCAGTTCAGTGTAGACCATTTTATTCTCATAACTCTTACTAATGTGTTTCTAGAGGTTGAGGTATATGAGTTGGTAGTCAAGAAGTATGTTGAAGAAGCAGCAAAGATTTGGATATTCCCCAGGGTAAAACACAGTCCATTCATTTAATCAATAGATACCACTATATTTCTCCACTTCACTTAAATATTCTTGACCATACTGACCTACTTTCTTAGGAAATTGACATCCATAGAACATAATCCTTTGCGACAAAACAGCAATAGACGCTACCTATGTGAGAGCATCTCTTGCTAATGGATTATTGACCTTAAGCTGACTTGGTCATAAGGGACATTTGTCTTACTCAAAAATCCATTTAGTGATTCTTTCTTGTTCACTTGGTTGGGTCCTTTATTGTTATCTGAAGTTTAAATCATTATATTCACCACTATGTGCATTACTAGTATATTAAATATTTATATAGTAGGAAGCATAGAACATTGTTTCACTTTTGTTACATATTCCATGCAAATAAGCCTTCCTAAAATTTTTACCTATATATGTAAATAGAATACAATTTCATATTGTCAATAAATTATACATAACTTCAAATATGTTATAGTTTCTAATATTTCAATGAGATTATTTTATTTTATAGGCAGAAAATTTAGTTCCCTTTCATTTATCTAACAGTTAAATTAATTTGTAGTCCACATGCTTATTACAGAATTTGAGATATAGTTTATATAATATGTTGTTAGAAAAATTTGGAATATTGAAAAATCAATGTGTTTTCAAATTTGTTGGACAGACTATTCTTTCCTACTTGAGTGGACTTGGCACCCTTGTGAAAAATAAACTGGCCATAGATATGAGCATCTATTTTTGAACATTCCATTCAACGCCACTGGTCTATATATCTATGCTTGTGCCAGTATGCGTGCTGATTTGACCCAGTAGCTTTGTAATAAGTTTTAAAATCAGGAAGTTATGACTCCTTCAAATTTTTTTTTTTTAAAGAGGGAAAGTTTTTATCATGTAGAGGAAGTTTCCTTCTATTCCTAGTTTCCTAAGTATTTTATAAAGAAGCAACTCTGTTTTTTTTTTCACATAACTTTTCTGTATCAATTGAGATGATCATGTATTTTTTCCTCTTCATTCTATTAATATGGTGTAAGGATGTTTATTGAGAAATTGCTTGGAATAATAAAATAGTGCAAAAAATTCTCAATGCCAAAAAATATCTGATTGACTGATCATATAAAATATGCTAGTGTCACATACCAAATATAGCAATTCCAAACTATGTTTTAAAATAATTTGAGAAATAAAAATGGTCATGATACAGTACTAAGGTTAAAGAAAAGTACAACTTTGTATATAGATTATACGTACACACATGTGAGGTTATGGCCTTGATCTCTGGCCTCTGACTGCCTGTGTTCAAATTCTTGCATTGCCACTGACTGAATGATCTTGGGTTCATTATGTAACTTGTAGAAACCTCAGTTTGCTCAACTATAATACGTTGATAATAATAGTACCTTCCTCATTAGGTTGTTTTGAAGATATAGTAAGTTAATACTTGCATAATAATTCAAACAATATATTACATTTAAGGGACAAATGAATGGTAGTCATTAGTTAAAATATGCATGTATATAAATCCATAATTCATTCTGATTATTCAGCTGTTATGAATTGATAGGTGATAATCATTTTTTAAAGTCAGGTTTATTAAGGTATAATTTACACTTGGCAACATTTATCCACCCTTTTTAGTATAGAGTTCTGTGGGTTTGGCCAATGATATACCATTGCATAGACATCACACAAAAATCATGATATAGAATATTTTTATTATCTGAAACATTCCCTTAAGTCTCTTTTTAGCCCACGTCTTTCTCCATTTCTAACCAATAACAACCACTGGTCCATTTTCTGTCTCTATAGTTTTGTCTTTTCTTGGATGTATTATAAATGATATCATACATTATACAAAGAATTATAAGTATGAACTCTTCAATATGGCTTCTTTTCTTTAACACAATGTATTTGATATTCATTCACGTTGTTGTGTGTGTCAGTAGATCATTTTCATTATTTCTGTGTAGTCATCCATTGTATGGATGTAACGCAGTGGGTCTAGACATTCACAAATGAACGGACAATCAGATTGTGTCCAGTGTTTGACGATTTTGACTAAAACCCTCTATCAACATTAGTGTGCAAGTTTTTGTGTAAACGTTAAGTTTTCATTTGCCTTGGAAAATACCTAGAAGTGAGAATTCTGGTCATTTGAAATGGGAATTTTAACTTTACAGGAAAACTATGAAGTTGTTTTCCTAAGTGGTTGTATTATTTAACATTCCCAACAGCACAGCAAAGAATGAGAGTTTTAATTGCTTTGATCTTTGTCAGAACTTGGTAATTTTTTCTTTTTAAGTTTTATCAATCTAAACATATTTTTTTTGTAGTATATCACTATTGTTTGATTTGCATTTCCCTTATGACTGCTGATCTCTTACGGGGCTTATTTCTCATTCCTATCACTTCTTTGGCAAAGTTTTTAATCCTCGAATATTTGAATATTAAACAATACACTCACAAAGAGACCACAGATCAAAAGGAAGTCATAGGAAATTAGGAAACAAATGAATTGAATGAAAATGAAAACACAATTTACATAATTTGTTGTATTGCAGCTAAAATGGTTAAAGGGAAACTTTCAGCTTTAAAAATTTTATTAAAAATCAAGAAAAGTCTCAATTCACTGATCCAAGTTTGCACAGTAAGAAAATAGAAAAATAAAAATAAATTAAACCACTGCAAGCAAAGTAAAGAAAATAATAAAGAGCAGAAATCAGTGAAATTGACAATCTTTAACTGATGTGCTTAAAGCATTTACATTTAATATAATTATCAGTATGGTTGGATTTAAGTCTACCATCTTGCTAATTGTTTTCTTTGTTGTCTGCCTGCTTTTCTATTACCTGGGTAAATTTTATTATTCTAGTTTATCTCCAGTATTGTCTTTTCATTACACCCTCCTTTACATTGTTTAGTGGTTGCTATAGTCTTTACAACATAATCATTAAAGTTAACACCACCTACCTTCAAATAAAATTAAACTAGTTTGTATATGGTGTAAGAAGTTTACGACATCATACTTTAATTCTTCCCTTCAATTTTTTGTGCTACCGTTGTCATAAATTTTACTTTTATATATGCTATAAACTCCAAAAACATTGCACTCATATTGCTTTAGACAATTGATTATCTTTTTTTAGTGTGATGCAAAATTAAAAAGAAAAAAATACCTCTAAGTACATTAACAAAACAATTCCAGAACTTTTCATTTCTTTGTTACAACCACATTTATGTTTTGTATCAAGCTTTTACTGCCTTAAAAATCTTTTCAACATTTCTTTCAGCACACATCTCCTGGAAATTATTTCTCTAAGCTTTTATTTGTGTGAAAAAGTCTTTAATCATTACCTTAAAATTTATTTTTCTGAGTGTAAAATTCTGGCTTATCGTATACTTTATTTTTAGTTTAATACACGAAGTTCTTCATTATATTGCTTTCTGACTTGCATAGTTTCTGGTGAGAAGCTAGGTTAGTTCATTGTTATTCTTATGTTTGCTCTTTTGTTTTTAATGGACATATTCATTGTAGCTGTCTTCAAAGTTTCTCTTTATTGTTTTCTAGCAGTTGCATATGATGTGTCTAGGTGTGTGTGTTTGTGAGTATGTGTGTGTGTGTGTGTCTGTTTCAGACTGGGCACTTATCTATCTCAGGATTCTCTGAGATTCTTGTATTCATTGTTCTATGTCATTATTTTTGGAAAATCTTTAACCATTATCTCTTTAAATATTTCTTGTCTCCATTGTCTCTGTCCTTTCCTCCTGGGATTCCATGTTCAGTTTTGTTCATTTTTTTTTTTCCCTTTGTTCCAATTTTCAAATTTTGTTCTGTTTCAGTTTGGATAATTTCTGAATTTTTTTCTTAATTGTGTCACATCTACTAATGAACCCTTCAAAGCATTATTCATTCATGTTTCTATTTATGTGTTTATTTTTATTTCTAACATTGCCGTTTAACCCATTCCTATATTGCTGAAATTCCTTGTCTGTTCATTCACTTTTTCCACCTTTCTCCAGAGAGTCTTTGGCATGTTAATCATAGCTATTTTGACTCATTTTGTGGTAATTCCTACATCTTCCTCACCTCAGTACATTTCTGCTGATTGCTTTGTGCCTTGAAAGAGTTTCTCTCTCCATACTTTTTTGTGTTATCTCATTTATTTATTTTTTATTTGTTTGAATATCAGGCACTGTGTCTAGAATAGTATATAATGAGATAAATAATATGGGGATGTGCTTCATTCCTTTTCTAAAGTTTTTGTTATAGAAATTGTGGGTTTACCGAACAATCATACGTACAATACAGGATTCCCATACACCATCACACTACCACCACCTTACAGTGGTGTGGAATATTTGTTACAATTGAAGATATCATATTTTTTACTTTCATTATTAATTAAAGTCCATGATTTTACTTTGGGTTCACTGTCTATATAGTGTAGTTCCATAGGCTTTTAAAACATTTTTATCCTATCACCATATATACAATCTAACATTTACCCTTTTAATCATATTCAGGTATGTATTTCAGTGCTGTTAATTGCAATGTTTTGGTACCATCACTAGCATCTGTTACCTGAACATTTCCATCATTACAAATAGGAACCCTGTACATTTTAAGCCTTAACTTCCCATTCCTTAGCTCCCATCCCCCATCCCCTGATAATCTATATTCTAGATTCTAACTCTATGAGTTTACTTATTCTAATTGTTTCAAATATGTGACATCATAAAATATTTGTCCTTATCTGGCTTATTTCACTCAATATGTGTCTTCAAAGTTCATCCATGGCATCATATGATCAGGATTTAGTTCCTTTTTATGACTGAATAAAATTCTATTGTATGTATATACCACATTTTGCTAATCCATTCATCCATTGATAGACATTTGGGTTGCGTCCATGTGTTTGGCAATTGTGAATAATGCCACTAAGAACATCTGGGTGCAAGTATCTGTTTGAGTCCCTTTTTCAATTCTTTTGGGCAAATACCTAGTAATGGGATTGCTACCCCCATAATACAGTTCTATGCTAAGCTTTCTGATGAATTGCCAAACTGTCTTCCACAGCAGCTACACCATTTTACATTGCCACCAGCAATCAATGAGTGTTCTTATTTCTCTACATCCTCTCAAACACTTGTTATTTTCTGTTTTGTTTTTTGTTTTTATTACAATGGCTTTGTAATAAGTTTTAAGATCTGAAACAAGATTCCTCCATCTTCATTCTTTTTTATCAAGATGGTTTCAGCTATTCAGGGCTCCTTACTCTTCCATATAAATTTGATGATTGGCTTTTCCATTTTTGCAATGAAGGTTGTTGGAATTTGATTGGGATTTCATTGAATCTATAAATTGTTTTGGGTAGTATTGATATCTTAATGTTATTTAGTCTTCCAATCCATTAACATGGAATATCTTTTCATTTCTTTAGGTCTTATCTGTTTTCTTTTAGCAAGGTTTTATAGTTTTCTGTGTTCAAGTCCTTTACACCCTTGGTTAGATTTATTTCTAGATATTTCTTTCTTTTGGTTTTGTGAACAGAACTATTTTCTTGATGTTTTCTTCTCCTGATTGTTCATTGTTTGTGTATAGAAGTACTACTGATCTGGGGCTATGAATTCACCCCATTGCTGAATTCTTTTATTAGCTATAGGAACTTTGTTGTGTATTTTTCAGGACTTTTTGTATATAGGATCATATCATCAGTAAATAAATTATACTTCTCCATTTCTAACTCAGATGACTTTTATTTCTATTTCTTGCCTCATTCCTCTGGTAAGAACTTTCAGTAGAATGTTGAATTCCATTGGTGACAGTGGGCATCCTTGTCTTGTTCCAAATCTTAAAGGTAAAGCTTTCAATCTTTCACCATTAAGATGCTAGCTATGTTTTTTTTTTTTTAAGGTTCTTAAAATAACAGTTTTTCAAACTTTTAAGGTAATTGTGTAATATAGAAAACTGAAGGGAAAAAACAAACAAACAAACAAGAAGCAAAGAACAGAAAAGTCCCCCAGAATCACAAGCAGTTTACAATTTATCATATCCTCCTAGGTCTTTTTCATGTATACACCCATCTTAGCATATATTTTTATGTGTTGAAATCACACAGACTATATCATGCTTTTTTTATGAATATTTACCAATTCAAAGTTCCAAAGCCATGAGTGTTGTGATAACGAAGAATATATGACACCGACTTAATCAGGAGAAAAAATGTCTTCCTGTCTTTCTTGGGGACAAAAAATTTCATAAAAGACAAAAATGGCAACAGGCTTCTATAGATATTGGAAAGTTCAAAATACTGCATTCCCTTAATGCGCAATTTATGAGCCATAAAGCAAGAGTACAATAGGTATGATGTATCTAAGAGAACTCACCATCAGAACTATATTGAAATATTAGAAAGAAGGTACATTTTCATTGAATTATTTAACAATGTTAGCCATGATACAAGCAAAAGATATGTACATAAAATGGTTACATCAAAATGGAAATATGAACACATCTGCAAACATCCCTCCCCTTGCACTTCCTTCTGCCCCTCTGCAGGCAACTTAATGAAAAGTCCTGAGGCATACTGCTCAGAGGTGATTTAACAATTCCATGCCAAAGATGCTTATTTTCTATTAATGTAAAAAAAAAGATATTTATAAATTTTTTAATTTACTAGCTCTACTTTTTATCATACATTGTCACCTCAAGATATCTAAAAAGCTTTGATGTTATGAAATAAAGAATGAAACTTCTCCATAATAAACACAGGTATTTTACAAAAAATGCACATAGAACTATGCTTACATTCTAAAACTGTCTTCTAGATACAGAGATTCAAGAAAAGAGCCCTTCGTTTTGCCCTTCTTCCTCTTCTTCCTCTTCCACAATTTCAATGATTAAGTACAGAAATATGTCGAGCTCCAACAGGTCGATTAACAAAGGTCTCTGCCAGAAGACAGTCCTTCCTATAAACTAACACAAGGACATTTATATAGGGATTATTTTACTAACTTTATTTTTATTATGCCTTGGACATTACGATTTGTCTTTTAATACACAGCAATTATTAAAATGCTCATGTACAACAATGGTTAGACAATCTGATCTTGTCTAACAACCCATAGGCAAAGAACACTTCCTCTGTCCTTCCTTCCCTGCCCCCCCCACCCTCTCAGCATACTGCTTTAACAATACTATTCCTTATATACAGCTATTCCTATGTATTAACAGAAAAAAAAAATAAAGTGCTTTCTTAGGCTTTCTGCTTTTAACATATGCTGTATGCTTCAAAGCAACTAGAAAGACTAGATGTTTCAAATAAGGACTTAAGTTCACCCATGATAAATACAGTAGCATTGAGTAAACCACATACATGTAACAAAGGATATAATCAGAAAGTGCCTTCTAAATGAGAACATTCTGGCTAGAATCCTGCCCTTTCTCACCTCTATCAACCCAGTGGTTGCATCTGCAATGCTTAGAGGAGATTTTTAACAATTTTGTTTCACAAGTAAAATTCTTTCATTTTCAGAAGAGTCTTCTTATGAATTTTAATACGTGTATTATTTTACTAACTCAACGTCTGTCATACACTTTCAACTTCTTTAACATCTAGAAAGACTAGATGACATAAAATTAGGATTCGGTTGTCCATTATATACAGTATATACACAGTAAAGAAAAACAAAATGCATAGAACATACAGGATGTTGGTGTTTCTTGCCCAACTATAGACTTTCTGTCATAGAGTCCTTGGGACTTCATTTTCCCTCCTCCCTGAAACAGCACAAACATTGTGTACTGCTCTGGAGGTGGTTTGACCATTCCATTCCCAAAAGATAGTTCACATGAATTTTAACAAAACAATATCTATAAAATGTGTTATTTTACTACTTCTGCTTTTAGAGGTATTTTGTGCATGTCTAAACATCTAAAAAGACAAGATGTTTCAAATAAAGACATAAAGTTTTCCACTATTAATGCAATTGTGTTGACTGAACTACACACATAGCAATGATTGTATCTGAAAATGTTTTCTAAATAGAAACACTCTGGTCTAGAACACTTAATTCCTCCCAGTTCCTTCTCTCCACCTCAAGCCATTGAATGAGTTACATATATATGCATCACTTAGATATGGTTTTACAATTTCATTTTCTTTCTATGAATTTTAACACAACAGTATACAAAATGTGCTAGTTTTCTAGCTCTATTTTTGTCATATATTGGCAACCTCTTTAATATCTGTGAGACCAGATATTACAAAATTAGGACTCATTTGTCCAGTGTATACACAATATATACAGTAAAGAAAAGTTAAATGAATGTACACAACATACAGGGCAATGGATGACCAAAAATTTTTAATACACACTAGTAAAACACATTTTGCAGTTTCTTCCCTCCCATCTCCCTCAAAACAATGAATGAGAACAAGAGAACAATGTTCAGAGGTGGTTTAACAATTCCATTCTCAAAGACAATACATCACACCAATTTTTAAAAGAAGTGCAGCATTTTTTTTTCATTTTTATTGAGATTGTTCAGATACCATACAATTATCCAAAGATCCAAAGTGTACAATCACTTGCCCCTGGGTACCCTCATACAGCTGTGCATCCATCACATTTAATTTTTTTTCAATTTTTAGAAACTTTTCATTACTCCAGACAAGAAATAAAGTGAAAGATGAAAAACGAAAAGAAGAAAAGGAAACTCTAATCCTCCCCTATCCCTAACCAACACCCCTCAATTGTTGACTCATAGTATTGATATAGTACATTTGTTACTGTTTATGAAAAAATGTTGAATACTACTAACTGTAGTATACAGTTTGTAATAGGTATATAGTTCTTCCCTATATGCCCCTCTATTATTAACTTCTAATTGTATTGTCATACATTTGTTCTGGTTCATGGAAGCAGTTTCTAGTATTTGTACAGTTGATCATGGACATTGCCCACCATAGGATTCAGTTTTATACATTCCCATCTTTTGACCTCCAACTTTCCTTCTGGTGACATATATGACTCTGAGCTTCCCCTTTCCACCTCATTCACACACCATTCAGCACTGTTAATTATTCTCACATCTTGCTACCAAAACCCCTGATCATTTCCAAACATTTAAGTTCATTCTAGTTGAACATTCTGCTCATACTAAGCAACCACTCCCCACTCTTATGCCTCGTCCTATATCTTGGTACCTTACATTTCATGTCTATGAGTTTACATATTATAATTAGTTCCTATCAGTGAGACCCTGCAATAATTGTCCTTATGTGTCTGGCTTATTTCACTCAGTATATTGCCCTTGAGGTTTTGTCATCAACCCATTTTTTTTTTTTAATATGATTTTGTTCACTCACCATACCTTCCATCCCAACTAAATAATCGATGGTTCTCTGCATGGTCATACATTTATGTGTTCACCACCTTCACCACTATCTATATAAGAGCATCTACATTTCTTCCACAAGGCAGGAGGGAGAATCAAAGAAGGTAGAGAGGCAAAAGAAAGAGGAAAAAAAAATGACAGCTAGGAAGCAGCAAAAGGAAAATAACCTTAAATCAAAGTGGAATAAAGAATCAGACAATACCACCAATGTCAAGTGTCTAACATGCCTCCCCTATCCCCTCCTCTTATCTGCATTCACCTTGGAATATCACCTTTGTTACATTAACGGAAGCATAATACAATGATTCTATTAGTTACAGTCTCTAGTTTATGCTGATTGCATCCCTCCCCCAATGCCTCCCCATTTTTAACACCTTGCAAGGTTGACATTTGCTTGTTCTCCCTTGTAAAAGAACATATTTGTACATTTTATCACAATTGTTGAATACTCTAGATTTCACCAAGTTACACAGTCCCAGTCATTCTCTTTCCTCCTTTCTTGTGTTGTCTCACATGCTCCCCACCTTCCTCTCTCAACCGTATTCATAGTTACCTTTGTTCAGTGTACTTACATTGTTGTGCTACCATCTCCCAAAATTGTGTTCCAAACCATGCACTCCTGTCTTCTATCACCCTGTAATGCTCCCTTTAGTATTTCCTGCAGGACAGGTGTCTTGTTCACAAAGTCTCTCATTGTCTGTTTGTCAGAAAATATTTTGAGCTCTCCCTCATATTTGAAGGACAGCTTTGCTGGATACAGGATTCTTGGTTGGCGGTTTTTCTCTTTCAGTATCTTAAATATATCACACCACTTCCTTCTTGCCTCCATGGTTTCTGCTGAGAGATCCGCACATAGTCTTATTAAGCTTCCTTTGTATGTAATGGATCGCTTTTCTCTTGCTGCTTTCAGGATTTTCTCTTTGTCTTTGACATTTGATAATCTGATTATTAAGTGTCTTGGTGTAGGCCTATTCATATCTCTTCTGTTTGGAGTACGCTGCGCTTCTTGGATCTGTAATTTTATGTCTTTCATAAGAGATGGGAAATTTTCATTGATTATTTCCTCTATTATTGCTTCTGCCCCCTTTCCCTTCTCTTCTCCTTCTGGGAGACCAATGATACATACATTATTGTATTTTGTTTCATCCTTGGGTTCCCGGAGATGTTGCTCATATTTTTTCATTCTTTTCTCCGTCTGGTCCTTTGCGTGTAGGCTGTCAGGTGTTTTGTTCTCCAGTTCCTGAGTGTTTTCTTCTGCCTCTTGAGATCTGCTGCTGTATGTTTCCATTGTGTCTTTCATCTCTTGTGTTGTGCCTTTCATTTCCATAGATTCTACTAGTTGTTTTTTTGAACTTTTGATTTCTGCCGTATACATGCCCAGTGCTTCCTTTATAGCCTCTATCTCTTTTGCAATATCTTCTCTAAACTTTTTGAATTGATTTAGCATTAGTTGTTTAAACTCCTGTATCTCAGTTGAAGTGTACGTTTGTTCCATTGACTGGGCCATAACTTTGTTTTTCTTAGTGTAGGTTGTAATTTTCTGTTGTCTAGGCATGGTTTCCTTGGTTATCCAAATCAGGTTTTCCCAGACCAGAACAGGCTCAGGTCCCAGAGGGAAGAAATATTCAGTATCTGGTTTCCCTGTGGGTGTGTCTTAGAAAATTGCTCCAACCTTTGATGACTCAGGTCACTGTGCTTTTCTGCCCAGCAGGTGACGCCTGTTAGCCTATAATTCTTGACTGGTGTGAGAAGGTATGGCCGTGTTCCCCCAGGCTCTGGCGTCTGGTTCTGAATGGAAAGGGCCCCACCCCTTTCCTCCTAGAGAAGACAGACCCCCCCAGGTGGAGGTCATTAGCATTTCAATGGTCTCGCTCTCTGCTTGTGCTGTCTCCTCCCTTCCCCAAGTCACAGCCCTGGAAACTGAAAATGACTGGGGCTTTCTCCACTGAGCCAAAAAAGAAACATATAATCCCCTTCAGACCCAGTCCAAGGAGACCCTCCGGCTCTCCCAGGTCAGTCGTCAACCAAAGCCTCTGTCTGTTTTTTGGGGATGCGTACCTGTAGTGAGCAGTTCACACTCACTACTTAAAACCCCAGTTGGAGCTCAGCTGAGCTATATTCGCTTGCTGGGAGAGAGCTTCTCTCTGGCACCATGAGGCTTTGCAGCTCAGGCTATGGGGGAGGGGGTCTCATGACTTGGTTCCGCAGGTTTTACTTACAGATTTTATGCTGTGTTCTCGGGCGTTCCTCCCAATTCAGGTTGGTGTATGATGAGTGGATGGTCTCGTTTGTCCCCCCGCAGTTATTCTGGATTATTTACTAGTTGTTTCTGTTTTTTTGTAGTTGTTCCAGGGGGACTACTTAGCTTCCACTCCTCTCTATGCCGCCATCTTGCCCGAGTCCAGAAGTGCAGCATTTTTAAGTATCTGCTGCAACCACCCTTGTCTGGGGCAGGGTTAAATCAATGGCTGCTTCAGCCTTTGTCTGGGGCAAGTTAAATCAATAGACACACTCAGAGCCAGGCTCTCAGCAATCTGAATTTGCTAATCAATACCACAGTTGGTAATCAGCCATGCCCACCTCTGTTCTTGGGGAAGAGGATTTTAATGTCCATTTCTGTCAGCAGCAACTAATCAGAGGCTGGACTCCACAGTGGTCTGCCTTGAATTTAGGGGGATGGGCACCAGTAGTAGTTTACTCTTTTTTACCATAATTTATCAGCCTCTTCCTCCCACTCTTCTCTGGATACTACAGGATTCTTCTGGTTTCCAGTGTTTTGAAATAGTTGTTTCAGAAAGTTCCTGCCTTTTTAATAGTTGTTTTGGTGGAACACAGGGTCCTGGAGCTCCCTACTCCACCATCTTCCCACACTCCTCCCCAATGCTTCATTCCTTTTTGACAGAGGCAGCCCCTCCCCCACCATCCAGGTCTGTACCACCAGAGGAGGTTCTATTTAATAAGTCTCTCAACCTCAGCCAATTCTTTTATGTTCACCCAGTGGAGGACCATGAAGAAAAGCATGCAAAAGATGAAAACTCTTCTTTTATCTGCAGATTCTAGAGGATCTATGCTCTAATGCTAGTCCAAACTCAACCTTTTGCAATTTGTTACCAATGTTGTCTGAATACTTCTCACCACCTTGTATGGCCCAGCACTTCTTCTGGTAATTTTTCACAAGCAATCCAGGGTTTACATTGATCTCTTTGTGGAGACTGTTCTTTTCTTTGATTTCAGGTCACTTGATTTCCTTGCAAACCTCAGTTCTTAGATGACTACAAGGAAATTAATGATTTTGTAGCTTATGTATTTTTTTTTCTTGATCATTAGCATGGGACTGACCCTCTTTCAAGCTTTCTGCATCTGAAGCAGAAGCCAAATTCTGTTTTTGTATACATTTTTATTTTCTAAATTTCTTAAAATGAGCATATAAATTGCCCTAACAATCAAAACCATGGGCAGTTAAATAAATCTTAAAGAATACTGAATGGTATGGTATAATAAATTTAGTTTATGATTTCATGCTTAAAGATAACCTCATCCATTTCTTTGATGCAGTGCATAAAAATTTTGTAGTTCTTAAAAAATATAGAAATCAGCATGATATCAAATGCTAGCAGGAGAACGTTTATAGAGTTTTTCAATAATAATTTAATTTTATGGCAATAAAATGCTTGCAAAATGCATTAAAGGTAATTCTTAATATAAAAATAGAATGATTTAATTGGTTAATTGATCATGGGATTTAGAATTTGCAAACATCAAAATAAATTAAATATCAACACACTAAAAATAACTTTACAATGACTATATTAATTTGCCAGGCAAGGGAATACAGGCCAGTGGAAAAATTCACTGTCTAGTTGGCTACGTGGAAAATCAGAGGAATTTTAATTACCAAAAAGAGTGGAGGGTGCACTGAGGTGATGCTCACAAAAATAATAATAATAAAACACTAGCACTCTGTATAGGATGAGATGAATCCATATGTCTGCACAAATTTGGATGAAATATGTTCCATTATTCATTGGTCAGGATAGGCTCTTTAGTTCATTAGACCTAGTTAGGATCTGGTATCTCAGGATCACTAAAAATCCATGGTCCTTTTAGTCTCAGCTTTTTTATGCCAATTGTGATGAAACACAGTTGGTTTTGAAATCTACTAGACAACTGCTAGTTAAGTGGAACATCTTCCTTTGCATATATATGATTTTGTTTCTGTCCACCTTTCTACAAGTTTTTCTATCATCATCATCAGTATAATCACTATGGATTTAGTACAGAAAGAATGGATTGAATAAGTCCAGGAAATTTGAAACTTTGAAAATAAGACCTTTTAAAGGGGTCCCAGGTAATCTATACAAATTAGAGGTAATTATAGAACATAAATTTCATTACTAGAACACATTGTATATATTAATTCTGGCTATAAAAACTCAAGCATCTCTACCAACTGATTATAAGAGACAAACAAATCAAATTGAGATGACATTGCATTGTGTCCAGTGGCTGCTCCAGGATTCCTAATTAGGAAGATCTTAAAATTAGCATTCTGATGAAAAGATTGGGTAGATTGCACTTGTTAACAAGCAGTCTCCTCTTGTTTATATTATGGATTATATATTCATTTAGTGTGGCTTAGATGGGGGGTGGGTGACAGGCATTACTATAATCTCCAAAAGCCATCTTCTCAGGACCACTACCATTTAGAGTTAAGCAAAAGCTATAGCTACTCTGTATACATTTGATTATCTCTAAAGTTTTTCTTGGAATTGCTGTTCAAGCATTTTATTCTACTACCCATAAAGAACAGAAAGTGAAGAAAGGTGAATATATGATTATCTGTATCTGTGTTTTGTAGTGAGGGAAGCAGTGAAGTTAGGTAGTTCAAGGGTGCTAAAGTTGGAATATGTTAATGAGAATTTTTGTACTGAAAACTCTGATTCATTGACAGATAGTAGCTGACTAAAGCTTGAGGATAAAATCTTATTAATGTATTTATGTTCTTAGAAGAACCATACCTCTCAAATGAAAGGTCCTTGGTCTCTGCCAAA
This sequence comes from Choloepus didactylus, assembly GCF_015220235.1. Lineage (NCBI taxonomy): Eukaryota > Metazoa > Chordata > Mammalia > Pilosa > Megalonychidae > Choloepus > Choloepus didactylus. The sequence goes on along the minus strand of NC_051307.1, from coordinate 150,645,314 downwards.
ATCTGATCAGCATAGTGAATTAGCTTCTGGACACAACAGCTTTCACATATGTTATTGTTTTACTCATATTTATTAGACAATGTTGTATTTTTATACTTGTTTTTATATCCCTGCCCTGAGATGACAAATGAAAAAATTCTCATTTTCATCCAGAATAATAATCACCCTTGGAGGAATCTGAGATTTATTTTGTGAATATCACCACAAATCAGAAATATTTTATTGTTTGCTTTTGTTAGTTTACTTCAAAATAACCATTGTTGTTGTTGTAGCTGTTTTCTAAATATAAAATTAAAATTAAACATTAAATATGCTTTTCTAGTATGCTAACCTGGACATCCAAATGCCCTACAAAACTTACCCTAGGTACTAATCACTAGGCTAGAATATTTCTAGTGGATATAATTTAAACATTCATTGAAGTAAAAACATGTCCCTTTCATTTTCATTTTACTTTGTATGCTCATAAATACCCATATCAGCTGGGAGGAAATCAAATTTTCTGCAAGTAGTTTATGTCTGCTCTATCCTATTCAGAGGAATCTAAGCTATGATACAAGAAAATATAATTTATTTATTCACTTATTGAGTCAATCATTTATTCAACGTATATGTACTGAGTGCATACTGTGTACCAGACACTGTTATGGTGTATGGGGATACAGTAGGTTCTGCTGTTACACTTATTTTGAAAATAAATGTGTTTTTAATTCTAATTTTACTGTGATATATTCATACACTATACAATCCATCCAAAGTATACAGTCAATGGTTCATGGTATTATCACATAGTTTTGCATTCATCACCATGATCATCCCCAGACCATTTGCATTTCTCCAGAAAAAGAAATTAAAAGAAAAAAGAAAGCCCCAAACATCTCATACCCCTTAACCCCTCCCCCTTATTGATCCCTAGTATTGTGCTTTACCCAAAGTTAAGACTTACAATAGAGGTAGCTTAACTAAGACAGTGAAGTATTGTCAGAGATAGCTATGTAGGACAGTGGACTAGAAGAAAACATCCAGAAGTAGATCCATACAAACATGGACAAATGACTTTTTTTTTTTGCTATATAGTTATACAATCATTATCAAAAATAAAGGCTACTGGACAGGAGTTAAGATGGCAGCATAGAGAGGAATGGAAGACTGTTAGCCCCCCCGGAAAAATTCATAAATGACCAAAAAACTAGTAAATAACCTGGAATAACAGTGGGCAGACAAATGTGACTGTCCACTCATCATCCACCAACCTGAATTGGGAGGAATGCCCAAGATCACAGCATAAAATCTGTAAGTAAAGCTGTGGACCTGCACTGAGAGCCAAGAGCCGAGAGCCCCTCCCTCACGGAAGCCATGTGGTGCACTCTCTCAGCCCAGCTCCAAGTGAGGTTTTAATGTTAAATGCTCAATACAGACAGCAAATCCTCAACAAGCAGACAGAGGCTTTTGGTGACAACTGACTTTGGGAGAGTCAGGGGACATATCAGTCTCAGCACGGGGAGCCCAGAGGATCGTGGGCTATCCCTGGCTGATGGGTGAACTTGGGAGTTTTTCTGTCCCTTTCTCTCTCTGTGGAGAAAACCTCAGCGGTTCTCAGCCCACAGCACTTTGCAGTAAAGACAGCCTCCACCATTTTAAAATCAAAACACTTTGATCATCAGTCACAGAAACAAAGAACTTATTGATATGCAGATGACATCCCTGGAGGGGGCATAGCTTCCCAAGAGGAAAGGGAGGGGCCCAGCTCTACTGTCTGTCTTCCAGTCTTTCTGGAACCAGACCCCAAAGCCTGGGGGAGGAGAGCGACAGGCCACACCCTCTTACACAGGCAGTGACAGGCTGACAGGTGGATTTGCCGGGCAGAAAAGCACAGGTGTCTCAATCCTCTAAGAAAAGCCATCAGGGAAACCAGATACTGAAATATTACCTCCTTCTGTGACCTGAGCCTGTTCTCATCTGGGAAAACCTGGCTGGGGTGGCCTAGGAGGTCAGATGCCTAGACAACAGAAAACTACAACCTACACTAAGAAAAACGAAGCTATGACCCAGTCAAAGGAACAAATGTACACTTCAGCTGAGATACAGACATTTAAACAACTAATGTTAAATCAATTCAAAAAGTTTAGAGAATATTTCACAAAAGAGATAGAGGCTGTAAAGAAAACACTGGGCATATATAAGGCAGAAATTGAAAGTTCAAAAAAACAACCAGTAGAATATATGGAAATGAAAGGCACAACACAAGAGATGAAAGACACAGTGCAAACATACAACAGCAGATCTCAAGAGGCAGAAGAAAACACTCAAGATCTGGAGAACAAAACACCTGAAAGCCAACATGCAAAGGAGCAGATGGAGAAAAGAATGAAAAAATATGAGCAACATCTCTGGGAACTTAAAGATGAAACAAAGTACAAGAATCTACATATCATTGGTCTCCCAGAAGGAGAAGAGAAGGGAAAGGGGGTAGAGGCAATAATAGAGGAAATAATCAATGAAAATTTCCCATCTCTTATGAAAGATATAAAATTACAGATCCAAGAAGCGCAGTGTACTCCAAACAGAAGAGATATGAATAGACCTATGCCAAGACACTTAATAATCAGATTATCAAATGTCAAAGACAAAGAGAAAATCCTGAAAGCAGCAAGAGAAAAGCGATCCATTACATACAAAGGAAGCTTAATAAGACTATGTGCGGATCTCTCAGCAGAAACCATGGAGGCAAGAAGGAAGTGGTGTGATATATTTAAGATACTGAAAGAGAAAAACTGCCAACCAAGAATCCTATATCCAGCAAAGCTGTCCTTCAAATATGAGGGAGAGCTCAAAATATTTTCTGACAAACAGACAATGAGAGACTTTGTAAACAAGACACCTGTCCTACAGGAAATACTAAAGGGAGCACTACAGAGTGATAGGAGAAGACAGGAGTGCGTGGTTTGGAACACAGTTTTGGGAGATGGTAGCCCAGCAATGTAAGTACACTGAACAAAGATAGCTATGTATATGGTTGAGAGAGGAAGATTGGGAGCACGTGGGACACCAGAAGAATGGAGGAAAGAGAATGACTGGGACTGTGTAGCTTGGTGAAATCTAGAGTGTTCAGCAATTGTGATAAAATGTACAAATATGTTTTTTTTACAAAGGAGAACAAGCAAATGTCAACCTTGCAAGGTGTTAAAAATGGGGAGGCATTGGGGGAGGGATGCAATCAATGTAAACTAGAGACTGTAACTAACAGAATCATTGTATTATGCTTCTTTTAATGTAACAAAGGCGATATACCAAGGTAAATGCAGATTAGAGGGGGGGATAGGGAAGGCATATTAGACACTTAACATTGGTGGTGTTGTCTTTTTACCCGACTTTGATTTAAGGTTACTTTTCCTTCTGCTACTTCCTAGCTGTCATTTTTTTTCCTCTTTCTTTTCCCTCTCTACCTTCTTTGACTCTCCCTCCTGCCTTGTGGAAGAAATGTAGATGCCCTTATATAGATAGTGGTGAAGGTGGTGAACACATAAAGATGTGACCATACAGAGAACCAATGATTGTTTACTTAGGATGGAATGTATGGTGTGTGAACAAAACCATCTTAAAAAAAAAGAAATGGGTTGATGACAAAACCTCAAGGGCAATATACTGAGTGAAATAAGCCAGACACATAAGGACAAATATTGCAGGGTCTCACTGATAAGAACTAATTATAGTATATAAACTCATAGGCATGAAATATAAGGTACCAAGATATAGGATGAGGCTTAAGAATGGGGAGTGGTTGCTTAGTATGAGCAGAATGTTCAACTAGGATGAACTTAAATGTTTGGAAATGAACAGAGGTGTCGGTAGCAATATATGAGAATAATTAACAGTGCCGAATGGCATGTGAATGAGGTGGAAATGGGAAGCTCAGAGTCATATATGTCACCAGAAGGAAAGTTGGAGGTCAAAAGATGGGAATGTATAAAACTGAATCCTATGGTGGGCAATGTCCATGATTAACTACAAGTATTAGAAAACTCTTCCATGAACCAGAACAAATGTATGACAATACAACTAGAAGTTAATAGTAGAGGGGCATATAGGGAAGAAATATATACCTATTGCAAACTATATACTACAGTTTGTAGTATTTCAACATTCTTTCATAAACAGTAACAAATGTACTATACCAACACTACAAGTCAACAATTGAGGGGGGTTGGTTAGGGATATGGGAGGATTCGAGTTTCCTTTTCTTTTTCTTTCTTTCTTTTTCTTTTTTTTTTCTTTTTTCCATCTTTCACTTTATTTCTTGTCTGGAGTAATGAAAAGTTTCTAAATATTGAACAAAAATCAAGTGTGGTGATGTATGCACAGCTGTAAGAGGGTACCAGGGACAACTGATTGTACACTTGGATCTTTGAATAATTGTATGGTATCTGAACAATCCCAATAAAAAGCAAAAAAATTAAAAAAAAAATAAAGGCTACTGGATTACAGTTCAACACCTTCAGGTATTTCCTTCTGGCTATTCTAAAACACTAGACACTGAAAATAAATATCTATATAATGTTAAGAGTCACAGTCAGTTTTTAAATCCTAATTTCTCAGTTACACCTCCTCTCTTTAATTTGATCATTTTCTCTATCTTATGGATATTGGACAATGAACATTTTAAATTCTTTGTACTGGAAAGGGGTGTAGACATTATGGGGTAAAGGAATGAAACTGGTTGATGCTTTGGAGAGACTGATGCCTCTGGGTTTCAGGACTTAACTGGTATGGGATCAATATGGAGGCCTTAATTTTCTGAAAAATAAACTAACTAAGAAAAACTTTTATAGAGACTTAGAGCCCAGAGCACTCTGTAGGGTTTTGATGGTTACTGTTGGTTGGGGCTTGGCATACTGTGGTAGTTTGCAATATCTGACTAAAGTTTGCATAAGAGTAACCCCAGAATGACCCTTTGATTTTATTTGAAATCTCTTAGCAACTGAAGGCTTATTTTGTTCCATTTCTTTTCCCCTTTTGGTCAAGGAGGTGTTCTCAATCCCATGATGCCAGGGCCAGGCTTATCCCTGGGAGCCATGTCCCATGTAGGGGTGAGTGTAGTGAGTTTATTTGCAGAGTTGGCTTAAAGAGGCCACATCTGAGCAACAAAAAAGGCTCTCTGGGGGTGACTCTTAAGCATAATTACACACAAAGTCTAGCTTCACCTTTGCAGGAATAAGTTTCATAAGGGCAAGCCTCAAGATTGAATGCTTGTCTTACTAAATTGGGAGTCCTTAATGCTTGAGAGAATATCAGGAATTCCCCAGAAGGAAAAGCTTAATATTTCCCCATTTTCCCCTAGTCCTTCAAGGGGAACTTTGCAACTATATATATATTTTTAAATTTTCTGCCCCAATTACTCTGGAATGTATCTGGGTATTACATTAACCTATACAGAATAATAGGATCTCATTCCCTATTCTAGGTTCCATGTATTCGGGTTGTTTAAATAAACTGGTCAGGCAGGTTAAAATAGATCTTGTGCTAGTGTAAATTTAAATTTTGGACCAAATAAAATCTCTTCTTTTGGTATCACACAGAAGTTGAAGTTTTAAAATAATGACAAAATCATCCTTTACCCTGTAAATAAGAATACTTACTGTAGTCCTAACCAGGTCCATTTCATTCAGAAAATATGAATGTTTTAATACAATTCTTGTTTTAGGATACAATTTTGGAATAATATCATCTTTGCATCTGCTTGTGCATGATGCTGCTGGTGAGAAACACTTGGTGAACACAAAAAATTGCACCTGGTTGAATCAAGCCTCATGGGAATACACAAAACACACATGCACCCGTATCTCAAACATCTATCAGCTGCCTCACTTCACTGCATTGTTATGAGTCATGGCCATTAACAGCTGGCGTTACTACTTTCCATTAGTTTTAGACAACCTTCTTTCCAGCAATTCACAATAACACACAAGCTGTGACCCTTCTGAAGGCCACTTCCACAAGCAAGATTTAGATCTCTTGAAGGTGAATTGCCATGTTTATTATAATAGTTATATATTTCTTGAACATTTAACATGTGTAAATCTGTGCTATCATTTGATTAAGTTCCAGTCTTTCCATTTTAATGAGTCACTGGCAAACTTTTTGTGTGTTGTACCCATAACTCCATTTTCCCCATGAACCTTGTGGTTTTTACTGCATAATTTTTCATAGTGCAATGATTTTATACTACAACACAATAATTGTGCTGTAGCAGAACTGACTGTATATTAGCAAGCAAAAAGAATTAAATCCATGAGTGATATAGTGTGTCAAAATCTGACAAGTGCTTTGCAGGAAAATATTAGGTAAATGTGGTAGGTGGTGGTAGGGAGGGGGTTTGCAGCAATTTAAAAAAATGGGTTGATCAGTATAGGCCTTACTGAGAAGATGATTTTTACACAAATACTTGAAGGAGGTAAGGTTTTATGAAAGTATAATTTTCCAACAGTTAAAAACATAGTTCTCATATAAATATGAAATGAATATATACCAATCATAAATTAATGAAGGAATCAGTCAGATGGACTCATTAAAGAATATGTGCAGAGCTTGGGATTTATAAGTGACGAGAATAAGCTTTCTAGGTGGATACAAAACTGGCTAATAACTTCAGGACTATAAGCCATAAATTTTGGAGTTTTCTTTTCTATTACAGAGAAATTACATGCATCTTTATTGGACAAAAATCTGCAAGTTAATATGTAACTTCATTAAACTGCTACTTTACTAGTCCATAGTCAATAATCAATAGTGTTTACTATTGAGTCAAACGAAGTGCACTCCCCTAAACAATCACTGGGTGGGTCTGTTAAACAATGCTCCCATAAGACATTGAAAGGATACACCACATACCTTTTTGCCTTATATTCAAACTTTAGATAATTTTTCTTAGGAAGATGGAGCCACATGGACATATCTGTTTATAACTTTTGAGGCAGAGGAAACCACCAGAACAAAAACTCTCAGGCAGAAGATTTTTTCTGAACAGTTCTATAGTCACCAAGAAGGCCACTGTGGCTGGGAGGGAATAAGCAAACAGAAACAGGACTTTGTAGGACCTTGGAGCCATTAGAAGTATTTTGGCTTTTAGACTGGTGAAATGGGGAGCCACTGAAGGAATAATTTTCAGAGCAATGACAAAATCTGATGAGTAATCTCAAAGGATCACTCTACCTGTTACATAGAGAATACATGCACTAAGCTTCGATGGGGACAAGAAGGCAAGTTTGGAGGCTATTTCAATAATCCAGGCTTGGTATGGTGTCCATGGAGGTGGTAAGTTATGAAAAAATGGATGCATGTTTTATAGTAGAGAATCTGTGTGTCCTGATGAATCTCATTTGATGTGAGGAAAAAATGAGTGTGACTCTGAAGCAACTAGAAGAGATGGCGTTGTCATGACCTGAGAGAGCAGCAGGTGAAACGAGTTTGGAGAACAAGATTGGGAGTCCAAATTTAAAACTGTTAAGTCTGAGTTGTGTCTTGTCTTAACCAAAAGCTTGGGTGTTTAACTTAGTGTGAAGAAATGGAAGAAACACCACAAAAATATTTTTTTCTTTAATATAAAATCTTCATAGATGCAAAATCTTTAGAATTTAAGAATTTATTTTCTGGAGATGATTTGATAACATTCTAAAATGCAGAAAGATGATAAATACCTCACTGAAATAAAATAAAGTAGTCAAGAAAAGCAGTTATGAAGACCAAAATTTGAAAAAGGATTAGATTATCTTCTTAGAAAAATATTTAAAATATGTATTGTTGGTAAATTATGAGTTATGAGTGAACCATAAGTGAAATTTTGCTTTGAAATCTAACTTCTCCTAAACAAAAGTCACTCAGGGTGACTGATAATTTGACTCAATCTATTTGTTTTTCAAGATTAAATAATTCATTTTCCCATGTTTTCACACACGCAAGGCAAGGAATTACTGTTATCTATATATAACCTTCCATACTATTTGAATAATGAGGTTTATTCCAATACTTTACAATTTTAAACTATTCATTTGTATATGTTTTATCATTCATTTTAACATGAAAGGAATTTTTTTAAGAGTGGAGTATTAAGTGATGTTAATTATTACTGTGATTTTTATTTCCCAGCTCAAATCTCGAAAACTTCATTTATTTATTTCTATCTCCTAAAATATAATTTTCCAAACTTGAAGGAGATTAAATTATTTTAGTTTTTCACCATTGTAAAATTCAACTAAGAAGAAAATGATTTTGTGTTTAATCACAATTCATGTGCTTCGTATTTTTCTGTCAAAAAGACATATTTATATGTTCAGTCATCAAATGAACCGCATAGTACAGATATTAACTTAAAATTTAATCTGTACATTTATTATTATTTTTAATTTTTTCTTTATATATCTAAAGATCTAGATTCTAGAAACATAAGTCAAATTTTCTAAGAATAAGAAAAAAACTATATTTTATGTAAAGATATATTTAGTTTTTCCCTACATTCCCTTTTTAAATTTCTACTTTAAGTGCTTTGGAAGATAAGGGACAGAGAATTCTTTAAGCTAGAAATATATCATCTGTCAAGATATTTTAAGAGCCTTCTGGGATACAGGGAGAAAGAACTGTCTTTTTGTCAATCAGAAAATAACTGAAAAGAAAAGTTTTTTTAAAAAAATTTGTTCAAATTCTGGCCATAAATGTGAGATTTACCTTTTTATTTCTTTTTCTCAAATCTTCCAGAGTTTATTGCATTTGTATCTACTAATAACATTATGGTATTAAACTTTATAGGTATATTTCTTTCTCTTTATTTATTCTCAATTCTTTTATTTATTCACTTTTAGGGTGGTGGTTTTGATTGGTGTTTGTAATATATGATGCACAATTTGCCAATTAAAACATACTGATGAACAAAATAAAATGAAAGATCTCTGAGTAACCTGAGAACTATTGATACTTGCACAAAACCTTTATTGCAATATAAGGAAATAGGCCAAGTTCTTCTGAAACATGTATATTCTATATATGCTATATTAAAAATAAATTGAAAACAGTGTTATGCTCTTTTTTAAAGCAGTGGCTCCCTTAATATTAGCAGAAATGTAATCTTCAGAGTATAATTATGAAACTCTGCTCCATTTTAAAAATTCAAACTAGCTAAATTATTATAGTCTCTGGGAAAATTGCTCCTTATGCATCTCAAGCTTTAAAAAATCAATTTTGTTTGATTATTATTATAGATACTTGTGATTTGGGGTATTATATGCTGCCAGGCACAACCACTATGTCTTGTTTCAAATCTAGATAATTAGGGGAGGGAAACGAAATTGATTTTTTTAATAGCATGTTTTATTTAAAAGGTGATAGGAACTGAATTTTCCAGAGCATCTAATTTACTATTTCATTCTGCTAAATCTAGGCCTTTTTTTTTTTATTTTAAAGAATACTATTCTATCAAAGGTCCCTGAAATATCTTCAAGGCATATACAGAAAAGGGTAAAGATGCAAAATTTTAGAGAAGAGAGATAAAAGATAAACATCTCTAAGACTGGTTACATAAGAGTTTCATATTCATTAATTTTATTATGATAACTCTGTTTATCAGTTTTGGTATTGTGTAAAATATTTGGATTAGTATTCAGAAGACTCAGATTTCTGCCCCTGGTCTGCCATAGCGAGACAAAAGGAATAGTAAAAGACCTATGTGTTTTAAAGGAATGAACCTAGATTTTTGAGCCATTTGGAGCAAAATTTGATATCAGTTCTACCACTGGCTGCCTAACTGTGCCCAACTTAAACTTTATGAACTTCAGTATGAAGTTAAAGATCTCTGCCTAAAAATGTCATAATTGCTAGGAATCTTTCATTTCCAAGTGACAAAATACTCAATTCAAATTAATTTAATGGATTAAAACCAAAGAAAGAAAGAAGGCATGGAAGGGAGGAAAGAAGAAAGGAAGGGAAGGAGAGAGGGCAGAATAAATAAAAGGGAGAGATGGAGGGAAAGAAGGAGAAAGGAAATAAGAAAGGGAGAGAGGAAGAAATAAGAAAGAGGAAAAACAATTATTGGTTTATGGAGCAAATAGTCCATGTGTTGACTTGCTTTCAAGTGTTCTTTGATGCAATAAGTTCAAATGATAGCATCAGTCTCAATTTAACTACATTTCTTGGGTTGCTCACTTTATCATCAAACTGGCTCCCCTCTGGCAGCAGGAGTGGATCAGGCACTTTTACCAGAAAGTCCAGCAGAAAAGAGCAAGTTCCTCTTTTCCTTAAGTTGCAGCATTAATAATCTCACATCTCCTTAGCTCCAATTAGTTTTAATCTTATTAACCATGGCCAGGAAGTGGGACAAGCTGATTGAATTAAGCTGATGAAGACCAATTCCTGGAATTGGAGCTGGGATCTTTCATATATAAATGATTTGTGTCTGGTGTTGGCTCTCCACATCCATTCCCTTTCTGTGATAGGAGAGGAAGCGTTTCTCAAAGGAAATATTGTGTGGTCATCTAATAGAAAGCAAATGGATGTGGGAGAGTCAATACCAGATATTGCTTTCAAGAATTCTTGTGAAAATGAAATGTCTTAACATATGCAAGATGCCTAAAACAAATTAGATGGTCAAAAATATGAGTGGTGTGTACTTCTTTTCATTTTATGGCTGGAGTACATCTGGCTTTCAGTAATATTTTTATGACAAAGTGATATGACATGTCACAATATATCCTAGAATAGGTAACAACATTTAAAAATAATTTTATAAATAATTTTTTAAAATCTTATTTCTTTGCAAGAAGTTTATTCTCACTTTCTTGCAGTAATTTTGTGTGTTTGTGTGTGTGTGATAGAGAAAGATGTAGAGTTAAAACTAGCTTATGTCACCCCTTGTGAGCACATTATTGTATCCTATTGGTTGCTGTCAGTATTACAAATTAATTATCTGTTTTACTTCATTTTAAAGATGTTTAGATTTTGAATAAATTGAAGTAGGTGATTAATATTGGTTTCATGGATTTAGAAGTGCAAAAGAAGAAACACATTGGACTTAAAAATTACATTATCTTTCTGGTTCTGAAATTATGCTTTTCTGTGGAAATTGAGTCCACTAATGCATTTTATGGTTCTTTTAGGTTTTGTTGTAGTAATCTGTTTGTATTGCAGTTCTGACTGATAAATAAGTATTTACCATTGGAAACAAAAGTCCACATCCTAGTGAGGACAATATAAAACCCAAAAGTGGTACTGATCAAACAATTGTTTAAAGTGTAAACATTTTTGATAACTTTATGGGTAAATTAAACAGCCTCTATGATCCTTTAAGTCATAATGAGTATTTAGCCATATACATTTTAAACTTTAGTTCATTCATGAACATGCTTAATATTGTCTTTTCCAGTGTGAGAGCTACAGTGCCAGCCAGCAAATGGTGGTAATTAGACAGCAAAGCAGTACCAGACCTCCTTCCATGGTCACTTCAGTTTCCCACCACTCTTCATCACCTTTAATTGAATTGCCCACATAAAGCTAAAGGCTTTGAAATAATCTTCTCACAGACTATCAAATAGCTTTATTATATAGTCAATTCTAGTCTAGCAATTTTATGCAATGTTGGAAATGCTTTCACATGAATATCAATTTTAGTGATATTTTTAAGAGGAAAATCGTGAGTCAGGCTACCATTGCAGAGATAAAAGCAATAGAGGCAAGTTTTGTTTGTTTCGAAGACTTACAAGATGCCTTGTGTTTATGTGAATATGGATACATAAAAATGCAATTAATTTTGAAGCAGTGGTGCAATGCACAAACTGTGGGCTCATAAACTTATGCTCATTTGCCAACTACAATACAATATATGAAAAATCAATAGAAAACGAACATTCATCAGATAGATTTCCTAAAGTGGTGGAATGAGTGGGAATGATCAATTTTTCTTTTTCTTTCAAATTCCCCTCATTGTACTATGTATTTCTTCAACATTCACAAGATGTTGGAAATAGAATGCATTTTAAATAAGGTGTATTTGACGTTCATAGTTTCAGCTATTGATTTCCAATAGCTAGTACTTTACTCTGGAAATATTCTTCCCAGACAAAATACAGAAAGAAGCAAAACCCATGTACTTTATATAGGGCATTTATGTTCTTAATATCACCTTTTATTCAAAGTTTAATGATTAAAACTTGTGCATATCCTGATGATAGTTTCCAATTAAAATAGGATCATTTTCTATCATTTCCTCTGGGTATCCAGTGTGTGCATGAGCTTGAGTGTTTTCTTAGCCAAGAGGAGCATTTTTGGAATGTTGTCATCTATTTAAATGACTAAAATTAAATAACATTTTAAGGTATACAGGAAATATTTGAAAACAAGCTCAAAAGAGGTGAGGAAAGCCTTGTAAAATGTGGGATTTTGCCAGGAGCAAACAGAAATGAAGATAAATATACACAACAGGAAAACTCACAAGTTAGTAACTTCTATGAAAAATAATGTACATAGTGATGTACAAGAGGATCTTTGTACAACCATGCAGTTGTGTAGATAGTGAAGCCTAGTGGTTATTACCTTGTGTTTTGCACTTGTCAAGGTGCTGATGCCATATGTGAACATAAATGACTGACCACATATTCAGACATTTTCTATTGGTATTCCACCCACACATTTGTGTTTCTTGAGACCATTTCTCAATTCAGTAATAAATAAATGTATAAGATTCCACATTTAGTGAAAGGAACCCTAAAAAGTGAATAATTTTATTTCCCAGATGTACCTGTGTGCACTGTAGTGCCTAGGGAATTAGCCAGAAATTTTCTGAGCAATCAGTAGTCGTTGTCACTGTAAATTTCCTTTTCTCCAGACCAAGGAAAGAAAGAACTCAGAATGTTAAGCAGGTAACAGTAAATGACATTGATTTTTGTGGGTAGGGGCAGGGTCCTGTTTATTTTGTGTGCTAAGCTCCTAGCATATTATATTGTATCAATATGCAATTACTGGCAGGGGGCTGGGGAGGAAATGATGATACTGAATTGTGAAAATAATAATGTAAACCCTAAATCCTAAAAAGAATCAGGGAGCAAAGAATTTGTTATGGTTTTAGATCAACTGTTTCTGGTGGCAGCTGCATTTGAGTTTTGACAGTCAGCACTATACTGGCTAAGGGTTGAAAGTGGGTGAAAGTGGCATAGTTTTGTTCTTAAATTTAATTTCTGTACTTTGGTATATCTTTGACTATCATTTTGGTACTGTGTGGACGTATACTATAACTTTTTTCTGTGGTTCAAAAGAAAAATTAATAATGCACAAGTGAATTATTATGGTTGTTGGTGCTTCTCAATATCTCTCTCCCTGTCTCTGCCTCTCTCTCTCTCTCTCTCTCTCTCTCTCTCTCTCTCTCTCCCTTCTGCTCTCTTTCCCTCCCTCTCCCTCTTGCCCACTCTCTTTCCTCCTCCCTCCCTTCCCATACCCGCACTGGATTTACATGATGACAAAATTTCAATTTTTAGAATATTAATATCAGAAGACATTTTAGAAATATTTTCAGAAGTCCAGAAAAGTGTGTTGAGGATACATTGTACCCATTCATTTCTGCATCCCTGGCAGTGCATCATTCTCTTTCCTTAATGGGATCTACTGTCTCCATTTTGCTACCTACTCTAGGCCCTGGACCTTAGGGGAACTCATACCACTTTAATGTGACACATAGATGATTAAGCTTCGGGGGTAGTAGTGAAGAAGGATCTGATTTTGTGACCCTGATGTAAGAATTTGATTCTTGCCCCCTTTACTGGTGTTCTGGCCTGCAGGGTCTGGTCTGGCAGGGAAATGAAAGGAAACACCAGGAATGAAGTGAGAAATAAACTTTATTATAGGAACTTACAGGAGAGAAGTGAGGAGTCAGTCAAGCTGCTCTGACAGTGGCTGGTTCAAAGCTCAGTGTGAAAGCACTCTGCAATTATGCATGAATCAGCAAGGCTAGTTATAGAGGCTTGAAACAAAACTTTCCAATGAGTGTGAGATAAAGGGGTCTTGTAATATTTAGATTAGCTGCATGCTAGGAAGGGAATAACAATTCTGGTTCCAGGAACCGGGGAGCCTTGAAAAGGTTTAATCAAAACAGGAGGGAGAAGTGATCATTTGTTCACTCCCTCCCTTTGAAGGGGGGAGGGGGGTGTTACACTTTCATTAACTGCTCTGGGTCACACAGCCTGCTGTGTGCTGAAGTTTCACAGAATTTTAGGGAAAGGCCCAAGCTCTGGGCTCCCACACTGTGGTAACTGACTTCTGTCTTATTTTCTACAACCAGGTTTGTATACCCCACTAGTCTCTACCTTCTCATCAGTATTCCTACTTCTTCTATACCCAAAGACTGAGGTGAACTGTATTCCTCACTGGATTTCACAAATTTTGGTGAAGACTTGTGAGGTCATGGGCAACTGGTTTACCAGTCTTAACTATACATCCTGTTCTCCTTTCAAAGCCATAACAATTCACCACCGAAAACCCTCTGCTGCTGACCCGTTACTCTCCCCAGTGCACACAGGATCCTGGGACATTTATTTTAGTCCCATTACTTCAGTGCAACTGAAAGTTGAGCTGCATCAAAGTTACATGGAAGGCTTGTTAAAACAGATTGCTGGATCACACTCCCAGAGGCTCTGATTCAGTACGTCTGGTAGGAGCCTGAGCACTTTCACTTTTTTTTGTTTGTTTTGTTGTTGTTGTTGTTGTTGTTGAATTTTATTTTGAAATAAATTCAAACTTACAGGAACAGTTGCAAAAACAATACAAACCCCATACACAGAACTCCAGCAGCACCCAACCCCCCTCCACCGATATCCCAGATCCACCAACTTTAACATCCTGTCACTCTACTTTTTCTTTCTTTCCCTCCCTCCCTATCATCTATCATCTATTGCTCTGTCTTCTGAACATATGAGAACAAGCTGCACACATCCTTGAACAAACAATATAATTCACATATACATTTCCCATGAACAAGAACAT
Source organism: Choloepus didactylus (assembly GCF_015220235.1). Classification (NCBI taxonomy): domain Eukaryota; kingdom Metazoa; phylum Chordata; class Mammalia; order Pilosa; family Megalonychidae; genus Choloepus; species Choloepus didactylus. Next base: position 150,630,305 of record NC_051307.1, on the reverse strand, counting down.
TCATTTATGCAATCATGTTAAGCACAGCTAAGATATTGAAGAAATTCAACATTGATACAAAGCTTACATTATATGTTTCATTTTTTTCTTATGTCCCAACTGTGTCCCTTTGAGCCTCCTCTCCTCCATCTTCAGATAACATCGAGGATCATCCTTAGCATTTGATTGTCATTATCTATTTAGACTGTCTTTTTTTTTTTTTTTCCAATTGTGGCAACATATGTACAGCATAAATCTTCCCATTCTAACCCCTCCCAAGCATTCCATTAGTAGGATTAATCACAGTTACATTGTTGCAATGCCATCACCTTCCTACCATCCATTACTAGAAATTTCCCCTCACTCCAAACAGAAACCCTACACTCATATCTTATTAATTCCCCAATGCCCCTTCCCCCACTTCTCATAACCCATACTCTACTTTTCATCTCTATGATCATATTCTCTGATACTTTCTTTGTGTTTACCATGGGGTTTAAATTTAACATCTTAAATCTTTAACAATCTTGTTTTTCTTTGATACCATCTTAACTTCAGTAGGACACATAAACTATGTTCCTATACTCCTCCATTCCGCCACCATTATGTAGTTCTTGTCAAAAATTACATATTTTATATGGCGTCCCAAACCACTGATTTATCATTACAGTTTGTCTTTTAGATCCTGTAGGAAGTAAATAGTGGAGTTACAAATTAAAAATACAGTAGCATTGATATTTATATTTACCACATGATCTTTATTGGAAATCCTTATTTCTTCATGTGGTTTTAGTCAGTTGTTTAGTGTCCCTTCCTTTCAGCCTACACAATTCCCTTTAGCATTTCTTATAGGACTGATGTACTGGTGATGAAGTCCCTCAGCTTTTGATGATCTGGGAATGTTTTCATCTTCCCCTCATTTTTAACCTCCAGGTGTTTGTGAATTTTCTAAGTCTCTGATGATTATTGACTTCTATTCGTATTCCACTGTGGTCAGAGAAAGTGCTTTGAACAAATTCAATTTTTTTTTTTTTAATTTATTGAGGCTTGTTTTATGTCCCAGCATATGGTCTATTCTGTTGACAGTTTTGTGATCACTAGAGAAGAATGTATATTCTGGTGATTTGGGATGTAATGTTCTATATATGTCTGTTAAATTTCTCTATCTCTCTCTCTCTTTTCTTTGTTTCTCTGTTGGTAGGGCTGCCTTTAGTTTCTGAAGTAGGGCAGGTCTTTTATTAGCAAAATCTCTCAGCATTTGTTTGTCTGTGAAAAATTTAAGCTCTCCCTCAAATTTGAAGGAGAGTTTTGCTGGATAAAGTATTCTTGGTTGGAAATTTTTCTCTCTCAGAATTTTAAATATGTCATGCCACTGCCTTCTCACCTCCATAGTCACTACTTAGTCTTATGTTGTTTCTTTTGTATGTGGTGAATTGCTTTTCTCTTGCTGCTTCAGAACTTGCCCCTTCTCTTCAGTATTTGAGAGTCTGATCAGAATATGTCTTGGAGTGGGTTTATTTGGATATATTCTATTTGGAGTTCACTGGGCATTTATGCTTTGTGTATTATATTGTGTAGAAGGTTTGGGAAGTTTTCCCCAATAATTTCTTTGAATACTCTTTCTAGACCTTTACCCTTCTCTTCTCCTTCTGGGACACCAATGAGTCTTAAATTTGGACGTTTTATTTTATCTATCACATCCCTGAGATCCATTTCAATTTTTTCATTTTTTTTTTCCATTCTTTCTTTTGTTCTTTCATTTTCCATTCCGTGTTTCTTGAGGTTGCTGAGTTGTTCAGCTTCCTCTAGTCTTGTACTATGAGTATCCAGACTCTTTTTAATTTCGTCAACAGTTTCTTTTATCTGCATAAGATCATTTATTTTTTTATTTACTCTTGCAATTTCTTCTTCATGCTCTTCTAGGGTCTTCTTCATGTCCTTTATATCCTGTGCCATGCTCTTCTTCATGTCCTTTATATCCTGTGACATGCTCTCATTGTTTGTCTTTAGTTCTTTGATTAATTGCTCCAAGTACTGTGTTTCCTCTGATCTTCTGATTTGGATGTTTGGATTTGGGTTCTCCATATCATCTGGTTTTATCATATGCTTTAAAATTTTCTGTTGTTTTTGGCCTCTTGGCATTTGCTTTACTCGTTAGGGTTCTTTTAGGATAAGAAGGATTATTGAAACACAAGTCTCTTAATTTGTCAGGTCTACAGCTTGGTGGCGTACACTTTCTCTAACTAACCAGCCGATGGTCTCTGTGAGTCACCTATTCCCCTCGAGTCAGTTCTCCCCAACTTTGTCTTTGTGGTGTGTGGGGGTCTGATTCTTGTGGGGTTCAATTGATGCACCAAGTTTGGGTGTGTTGTTGGTGCTGTCCAGCCTGAATGTTGGGTGTGTGTCTGAGTGGTTAGGGAGGCAGGGCAGCTTTAATAATCAAACCTCCCAGGTGTTCCTCAAGATTTAAGGCTGTTCCAAGAGTCTAAACCTTCAGTTCAGTCTCACCACAGATTGTCTCTGCTGCTGACCCACAAGTCCTTGGTATTGGCAAATGGTCCCTGGGATTTCTGAGTTGGTCCCTCTTTCCAGCCACGCCCTTGTTAGGGCCTCTGCTGAGGGATGGCTGTGCTATGCCACAGGTGCACACCATCCCTCAAGGGAAGTTCTGGGCTACCAGGCCATGCAGGCGCATTCCGAGCCTGCTGTAAGGATGGCTGAATGGGGCATGTTAATTTCCTCCTTTTCGCACAGCTCTGCCTTCCCAGCTCTGAGACAATTAGCTGTGGGTGCGCTAAAGGCTACTGTCCATGCCCGATATTGTGGTGTGTGCTCATGTTTCTGGAAACACTTTCTGTCACACTGGATCCTTGGCACATCTCTTGGCTGTGGTGCCTGTGCCAGGCAGGAGCATTCCCAGCCAGCTGTGAAGATGGCTGCAAGGGGCATGGTTTTTTTCCCCTTTTGGCTAACCTCTATCTTCCTCACTCCAAGAGAATTAGCAGCGAGTGTACAAAAGGTTATCTTCCACACCAGATATTGAGGCATACACACAGCCCATTCCTGCCTTGCTTCACTGTGCGGTTCTCGCTGCCATATCTGAAGCGGTTTTGGTTTTTTTTTTAAAAAAAGAACTAGTCTGCCTGCAAACACCAACCCATGGTTTCCCCACACTACAGCTTGGCTGCTGGACATTCAGCCAGCTCACTCACTCGTTTCCAAATGCAGAATCCTGATTTCACCAAGTGCATGGTCCCTGTGGATTTAGCAGACCTTGTCCAGCTGGTACATCACTGGAACTGGTGTTCTGGGTCACTTTTTGGCTTTTATCTAGTATTTTTCATGGAGGTGTTTTTTTGCTCTGTCTCACCTAGCCGCCATCTTAGGTTCTCCCGCACTTTCACTTTTAATGTGTTACCAGCTGATGCTGAGGCTCCTTGTCTAGCGACCACACTCTGAAAACCACTGTTCCATTCTAACTCTTTGACCTATGGCAAATGGCCCTTCTAGAACAATGTTGCTTTTTCTTTTCTCCTGGGAATTCTGATGCAAATAATACCTCAGTGTTTCTTCAGTAATAATGCCCAACATTTTTTGAGTTCTTACTAAGGAGGAAAAAGACTTTATATGCTTTTTATTCAATCCACAAACATATATATATGTGTGTGTATATGTATATATCTGTGTGTGTATATATACACACATGAAATATTATACCTATTTTATAGATGAAGCATTAGAGACATAGAGATGTCAAAATTTTTTCACCAATGTCACACTAGGTAGCAAATGTGAAATTGAAATTCATAATCAGCCTTTATAATTCTGAACATTTATGTAGAAGAAAAGTTCCAAGTATCTTTAGATACAAGTAAATGTCAGTAGACATTTTCATTAAATAAAAGATTCTGAAAAAATATCAGATTTTTATAATGCAAAATGGTGGGTATTATTACTATGCATTATTTAGGCTGCAAAAGAGAGATACAGAATAGAGTAATAAATTCATATAGCTAGTAGATAAAATATAATTCCTTTAAAATCAACACCACAAAGACAGAATTGCTGGAAAACCAATTCTCTACTACAAACATGTAAGCAATAATTTGATCAATATGCTTCATTCAAAAAAGAGACTATTTCTAAAGAGTATACACAATTTTATTAGTTTCCTGGCTACTTAAACAAATACCATTAAATGGTTTGGCTTAACAACAGGAATTTATTGGCTCACAGCTTCAGAGCCTAGAAGGCTTGTTTCCCTCTGAGGACAGTATTTTCTGGCTACTGGGCAAATCTGGGGTTTGCTGTCACATGCCAATGTACATGGCTGTCTCTTCTCTTCCAAGCTCTGTTGATGTCCAGCTTTTGGCTGATCCCCATGGTTTCTCTTTCTGTGTCCAGGTTTCTGTTCCTCTCTCCAACTTCCTTTGCTTGTAAGTACTTCAGCACAATGGATTAAGTTCAACCCTCGTTCCTTTTGGGCATACCTTAACTAATAGCATCTTCAAGGGTCCTATTTACAAATGGGTTCACACCCACAGGACCAGGGGTTGGGACCTGAACAAGCCTTTTGTGGGGTCATGACTCAGTCCTCAACACCAGTGAAGAAATTAGTTGATAGGTGTCTCTTAGGATCTTTAGATGAATCAACTCATTCTTTCAAATAGTTACACATGTAGAATGGGATGTAGATTTTTCTTCAAGAAAATTTATTTTATGTTAGTCAGAATTTGGGAGAAGAATCATATCATTCCAATCAGCTTGCACACTTGTCTGTGGCTACTTTGCATTGCCTAGTTTAAATAGTGTAGAGTGCTATGTGCACATGAAGTTTTAGAATGTGTTAAAAGTAGTATTGTTTCCAAGATGCTTATGACAAGCGTCAGGAACATCCACTTAATTCTATTTTATGTCATATAGAGACTGTCCCTTCTACCCTAGTTAAGGCAAAACAGAACTGAGGAACACATATTAAATTAGAGATGCCTGTTAAAAGTTTTTTGCAGTTAGTTCCAAAATATGTTTTGAGCATCTTGAAAGATAAAAATAACTTTAGCTGTGGGCTATATTTTGTTTGTTGAAGTTCCTTGACCATGTAAACAATTACTAAGTATTCAAAATATAATTGATGTTTCCACTAGATCTAATAAATATTTCTTAGCCAGCTATGCTTCTGTTTTATTGTTACAGATATACAATTCTGGAGGGATCAATTATACATTTAAAATGTAATTATTCTAATCTAGTAGAATTTTCCTTTGTTTTCTTTGTTTTGATACTATTTGGCTATTATAAACCAGAATACACCTCATGGTAAATATCAAATTTAATAGAATAATACCCACTGCATCAGCTGTCAGTCCTAAATAACTCAAGAACTAGGTAATTAAGGCCACTGTTTTTGTTAAGCTTGACCATACATCACAACTTTCTTCAACTGAAATCTCAAGAAAGTCTGAACTCATTAGGGTAACCATGAATAAGGGAAATGGAATTGGAGGAATCAATTGTTTATTCAGGGAAACTCAATGAACTATGCAAGCTCAAGTTGAAAGTAGACAGAAACTTAAGTTCATTAAGACTGTCTAGGAAGTCAGAAGTTAAGGGATGGGGGAGCTTGAATAAAACGTTCAAAATAATGGATCATGTTATCATATTCTCTTCCCAAATAGTTCTGGTTGTGTTTTATAGTAACTATTTATTTTCAAATTGTGCCTCATATGTGATGTAAAAATGGCAGCTATAAAATATTATTTTTACAATCATCTCTAGTAGCCAAATAGAAAATAGAGACCCACTTTAATGTAATGACTACTTTTATTTAGGGAATAATATTTAAGTTTAATTTGTAATACAACTTAAACACAAGCATGTAAATTTGAACTCTAACTCAAATTTAAAATAATTCAGAAATAGTATTTATATGGAATAATGAAGAATGCATATATCTGGAAAATATCTAAGAAGAGCCTCAGATCCTTTGTTTTAAAGATTATAACACTGAAGCACAAAACATTAGTATAAGTCCTGAAATTCCAATTTATATTACATTGCTCCCTATCTCTGAAATAATTTTGTGGAATTGTTCAACATTTACTAGGCAAAAGAGCTGGAGAAGTCTACTGAAAACATTATCTTACCTTTGCTAAATCAAAAAGAATTTCAAGAAATCATCATTTTGCTGGAAAAACTTGAAACCTTGAAGTAGCTGAACAGTTGCCTTTTAAATTAGTTTCTTATAAATCTTCCAACAGAAAACAAAGCCTGTTGCCTTCAGAAATCAGTTCAGAATATAGGAGATTCTTCCTATGCTAAGTGCTGTAAAGCAGTTATGGGGAAAACATGAAAAAGTTATGGACTTTGGGCTTTACTAGTTTATGAAATAAGGTTTAATTTCATTTACCTGTCTTGTCTATCTCTACTATCTATTTCCCTATCGGTCTATCTATCTATCTATCTATTATCTATCCATCTATCTATTTATCTGTATCATATATCCATGCATCCATTCATTAGTTATGTGTTGGGGCACATGACTTTCTGAGATTGCCATGAAGAAATTAGAAAATGAAGGTCCACAAACTCCCATCTGAAATACTTGAGACTAGCTAGAATTGCTTTGGAATTCAGAATGTTTTTGGAATTCAGAATGTTTATTATTATTATTATTATTATTTTGAGAGGCAATGAGGTACAAATGCCCATTATTACATAACACTCCCCAGCATAGTCTCGGGATGGATGCATGCCACAATCAAATACATTAACTTACTGTAGCAAAATTTATAGACATTCATACTGTTTAAAGTACCACATTAGTTCAGGTAAGATACTAATAGAATTCAAGTCAACTCAAATTTCTGCACCAAAGGAGTTACAAAAACAAAAGAAAATAAAAACAAATCATGAATTTCAGAGATATCACTGAAGGATCATGTACTTTTATACTAGGTCCATATTAACATGAGAAACCCCATAGTAGTCCTTATGGCCTCTCAAAAAAATTGTATTTCAGAGCACCTTAAATTATTTTCCTATGTCTATTCAGAGATTAAAAGGCCCCACAAGGCCCATATCCAAAGAACAAGATTGGATGGAAATGGGAAGTAGTCCACTGTATTCCCCAGATTATCTGAAACCAATGGACTACATGCTTTTAGAATGGTAAATTTATAATAGCTGTATAAATATCATATTAAATCAGTTGTGGGAAGACAAGTAAAGCATTTGGATTATTGAAACCTGGAATCCTGGAAATGGGTGCAGAAAGCTGAGGAGGGCTCCTGTGGCGGTACCTCTGAGGATGTACATGGAGACTGATTTGGGAAGTGGAAACAAACTGGAAAATGTAATCAGTTGTCCCCCAGGTGACTGACTGTTGCAGGAGAAATGCTGACAGTGACTAATTAATAAAGAGTAAGTTCCTTCTCCCTTTTCTCATGCCTCTGATTGTCAGAAGCTGACAGGATGACAGTTTAAAAAGGAGAAATGTCATTTCCTTAATAAGTAGCTCATTATCTAAATAATATCTTTTGGGAGGGTAATAGGTAGGAATATGAAAAAAAAATTAAATGTCAGTGCAATTCTATTTAGCCAGAAAACATTTCAATCCTTGAAACAAGATGAAATAAAATTTACAGATCCTATTTCAAGTGAATTTTCTTCTTGATCACTTCAGGCTTTCTAAGTTCTATCAAATTCTTATTCTAGCAATACTTATAGCCTATATGTGTAATAATCATCTATTAGTTTACACCAATGATTTGTTTTCAGAATACTTAGAGGACTTTAAGTTCAAGAATTTTAACATTTGCCATTTTCAAAAATTATATTTATTTGTCAAATCACTTTTCAGTTTCTCATTGTTTTCTGTTACCTTCCTTAATTCTAAATCAATATTCATTTAGCCTTGACTCCAAGAATTTGTTTTTCACATTTGCAAAGTTATAATGAATGATTTTATCTTGCCCTCTAGATGTATTTTATTTACCTAAATTCATCAGAGACAACTATAACCTTGTGCTTTTAATATGTCTTCCTTCAAAGTCTCAGCATACACTTGATGGTGTGTTTACTGGTTTGAACATCTGTTAGAAGATTTCTCCCCCAAGCCAGAAATAATCTCTTCTTCCTCTGAAATCCCATAAAATTGTAACTGAATCTCTTCAACAGTGTAAACATTTTGCCATCATAACAAAAGTTATCAATGTGTATATGTCTTTTTCTCTTACTCTGCTTTTAAGTTAGAATAGGGTCATCTTGCAAGGGCTTTTATGTGCCAAATACTTTACTAGGTACTAAGAATGCAAATTTGAATAAAACAAGGAATTTTTTTGTCCAGGAACTCAACATCAGCCAAGAGTGATAGGTAATTAATTAAAACAGTGTGAGATGCGTGCAAGCATACATGTATATACACAGGGGTAACTAAAGGAAATGGTGATTCATTTTGTTGGGAGGAGATTGAAGAAAATACCAGCTGTATCTTAAGTTGACACTTGAATTAATATGAAAACGTATGGTGGACTTCCACTTAGAAAATATGACATAAATTGACATGAAAGCTCAAAGCACATTAGAGGCATTACAAGCAGTTCAATATAATTTAGTAAGAGATGTGCAGGATCATGAAGTAGGAGATGAGACCTAGGCTTTTCAGATAATGAAGGTGCAGTAGAAAATGCAGTAGAAAAGAATTCACACAACATTTCTTAGGAAGTTCAGAGCCAATAAAATATTGTAAGCAGGGAATTGGCATAATGAGAGTTTTAGTTAAGAGAGAGCACTCTTGATATTGGTGGATTGGAACAAAGATCAATTGAAGAGAAAAAGACTGTAACATACAGGGTGTAGGCACACAACCTAATCAAGCGACTCTTGTTCAGGATATTGAACTTTGAGAAGTGACATAGACAAGCCCAGGATATTTTGGAATTAAATCCAGCCGTGGAAGAATCCACTGCCAATTGACATTAATCTCAAGTCTGCCTAGTGTTTACTGTCAATCGTCTAATGAAGGAAGCAGTGAACACCCTGGTGTCTATTTTTTTTCAATACCCATGAATGTGATTCCTACCCTATCTTAACCTTTCTCATTCCAATTCTTAAGTATTTCCTTCAGTAAATTTCTTTTCTCTTTAACTTAGCCAGAATTATTTTCTATAGAATCTAAATTGGCTTTGTGTAGACCTGAAGTTGAGGTGCAGCAGGCATTGTAAAATCCAAGGGAGAATATCTTTAAAAATGTTATATAAAGAATGATATCAGATTTAAAATGCTTTTACTCTGAAAATCTAAACTTGAAAGCAATATTAAGCATTCAACATTGGAATGCCTTGTTCAAAGTAGCAGTGAAAAAAACATATTTTACATAATAATTGCATTTTGAGACCAAGACTACTGATAAAATGAAACATATTTTGCTCAAGCCGATATAAGCTAGAGTGCTAAAATAAACATTTTACAGCTGCAGTGTATTGATTTGTTATTAATCTTAGTGTTTTTTTAATTTTCAGGATAATGGAGGGAAGAAGAATAAAATGTACATTGAATTAGTATAGAGAAAGGAGCTTTGAATTTTATGAATCTTTGTGCTGTTTTTTCCAGTACGTTTTGTGTGCTCCTATTTTACCTTAGATAGTAACTGATATATTCTCATTAATTTTGAAAAAATTATGTTATTAATTTGGTTGGAACAGTCAAAATTATTATATTTGATAGGTGAGGTTTATTTAGGGGTACCATTTTTAATAAGGTATAATTTACATACAGTAAAATTCACTGTACTGTACATTTCTGCAAGTTTTGATAAATGCCTGCAGTGGTGGGACTACGTGACAATCAAGATTCACAATAGTTCTATCATCCAAAAATTTTCCCCATTTCCTTTTATTGTCAACTCCTCTCTCCAAGCTCAGTCTCTGGCAACTGATCTGTTTTCAGCACCTATCAACATGCCTTTTCCTATATGTCAACTGATCTGTTTTCAGCACCTATCAACATGCCTTTTCCTATATGTCATATAAATGGTATCATACAGAATGTAGCCTTTTGAATTTGTCTTCTTTCACTTTGTATAGTACATTTGAGATTTATATGTGTTTTTTCATTTATGTTCCTGTTGTTGAGCAGTATTCCCTTCTATGATGTACCACAGTTTATCCATTCCACAGTTGAGAGATATTTGTGTTACTTCCAGGTTTTGGTCAATAAATCTGCTATAAATATTAAGGTACATGTTTTTGTGCAAACATAAGTTTTCATTTCACTTGGATAAAACACCTACGAGTGAAATTGTTGAATAAGATAGTCACTGATTGTTTAACTTTATAAAAAACTGTCAAAATATTTTCCCAATTGACACCATTTTGCACTCCCATCAGCATTGTATGAGGACTTGAATGCTCACCAGTGTTTGGTAGTATAAGATGCTTTCCTTTTTTTCTTTAGCCATTTTACCAGGTGTGTAGTCGCACATCTATTTGGTTTTTAATTTGCATTTGCCTAACGAATAATGAAGTTAAGTATTGTTTCATGTGATTATTTGACAGTTGTTTATCTTTGTTGAAATGTCTTTTCAAATTTTTTGCACATTTTTGCTGGTTAGTTGTTTTCATTATTATGGATTTTAGTGAATTCTTTTATATTAGACATGTGACTAAAAACTGTTTTCTCCCAGTTTATGGCTTATTGTTTCATGCTGCTCATGCTGTCTTTCAAAGACCAGAAATTTTTAATTTTAATAAAGTTTGATTTATCATTTTTTTTCTATCATGGATCATGGTTTGTTTTCTTACCTAAGAAATCTTTTCCTAGTCCAAGGACCAAGTATCCTATTCTATCTTTTCTTCTAGGATCTTCATAAGCTTTAGATTTTGCACTGAGGCACTTGACCCATTTTGTGTTAATTTTCATACATAAGGTGAGGTATAGGCTAGAGTTTATTTTATATAATGTAGTTATCTAGTTTTTCCAGCACTATTTGTTGGAAAGATTCTCTATTCTCCATTAGACTACTTCAACTTTCATAAGAAAGCAGTTATTGCTATATTATGTGGGTCTATTTCTAGAACTCTATTATGTTCCTTTGAGCTTTCTTTCTACTTTTTTCTGGAATACAATACTTTCTTGATTGCTATACATTTATAGTAAATCTTGAAATCACAAGTGTGAGTCCTCTGACTTTGTTTTTCTGCCTTGGCTATTCTAATTCTTTTTCCTGTCCATATAAATTTTAGAATAAGATTGTTGATTTCTAAAAAAAAAAGAAATACTTCTCTAATTTTAATTGAAATTTTGCCAGTAAGATTGCTATGTCAACCTTGACATCTTAAAAATATTGTATCTTCCAATCTATAAACATGGAAGATCTCTCCATTTATTTATGTTTTCTTTGATTTCATTTGTCATCTTTTTTTTGGATTTGCCTACTTTTACTTTCAGACTTAATTGTTGCTCTTGTATTTTGGCAATCTGTTGGAAGGTGCACACACTTTGAGAAATGTGATCTCTTCATGGTACATTGACCATTTTAAAGTTATATAAATTCCTTTCCTTAAACCTGGTAATGTTCTTTGTTCTGAAGCCTACTTTCTCTAATATTAATTAATATGGTCACTCCAGTCTTGTTTTGAGTAGTGATTAGCATATCCTTTTACTAATTTTTAAACTAATAGACTTAATTTTTTCTAATAGTTTAAAGTTTATAGAAAAATTGAGCAGAAAGTACAAAGTACCCATATTACCCCTACTGCACACTTATAGTTTCCTCTATTATTAGCATATTATAGTAGAGTGGTGGTACATTTGTAGCAATTGAGAAACCAACATTGATACTTCATTAGTAACTAAAATCCATAGTTTACATTAAAGTCCATTCTTTGTGTTGTACAGTTTTGTTCTCTATAGAATTCTTGGTTGAGAATATTTACTTTTCCTTTTAGCAATTTAAAAATATCACTCCATTGTCTCTGGGCTTGCATAGTTTCTGATGCAAAGTCCTTTGTAATTCTAGGCTTTTTATCCTCCACATGCCTTTTTTTTTTTTTTTCCTGGTTGCCTTCAAAAATTTGTTTTAATCTTTGGTTTTTGACAGTTTGAAACTTAAGTGTCCATGTGTGTGTGTTTGTGTGTGTGCATGTGTTTTGTTGATATTGTATTTGATATTCTCTGAAATTCTTTGATTTTTGGCTTGATGTTCTTCATTAATGTTGGAAAATTGTCAACAATTGTTTCTTTAAAAATTTGTTTTCTCTACCATTTTTTCTCTACTCCTTTGAGATTACAATGACATATATATCAGATTGTTTGATAATTTCTCACAGCTACTGGATGCACTATTTTCTTTCTTCTCTGCTCCCCCCCTCCCCCCACACACACACATACACCTTTCTCCTCTTTCAGTTTGGGTAATTTATAATTTACCTGTATCTATCTTTAAGACCATTGTTTCTTTAGTTGACCTTATCAATTCTATCTATGTGATCATTGAAGGCATTCTTTACGTCTATTACCGTAATTTTTTTCATTTCTAGTGTTTTCAGTTGTTTTTTTTAATTATAATTTGAAACTGCTAAAATTCCCCATCACTTCATGCATGTTGTTGACTTTTGCCACTTGTGCCTTTAACATGTTAATTATAATTACTTAAAATTTCCTGGTAATTCCATTCTCTGGTTTATAATTGAATCTCATTTCATGGAATACTTTGTCTTTTGACAGTGAATTTTGCTTCTTTTTTCTTAATTCATTTTGAATCTCACAGTTTTTGGTTAAAAGACGGACATCTTGTGTAGGACAGTAGAAATTCAGATAAATGATATTTATACCTAGAAATGAACACATCTCTTCTTTTGTTTGGCCTTAATATGGTGGTTGAGTCAACTTAGTAGGAGGTGATCTGGCCTTGGGTTTTGTTGTTACTATATTTTATTTCCTGCACCACACTTTAAAAGTTCCTCTAAAATTACTGTATTAGTTATTTGGAAAGTTTTTCTCAATGTTTGTTTAGCTTTTCACCTTGTAATTGTAATTCAGAAAGTTTCCTTATTCACATCTTTCCCTTCCACAGGAGTAGATTGCTCTTACTTTATTCTCAAAACTTGCCAGCCTGTTGGTGTGGGTCAAAGGGCTGGGAGGAGGGTCATCTCTTGTTATTACTTGTGTCTCCATCTGAAAAGGGGCCAAATTGCTGGATCTCAGGGGTGGGGCCTTCTCAGAGATCTTTTCTGGTATTTGAGTTCCTAATTGTTTTATATTTCAAGCTAACCCACACATATATCCTTCAGTAATTTGTTAAAATTTTAGCTATATTCTTACAGTTTGTATGTAATGCAGATTCTTTTCCAGGCAAGCGTGTGCTCAAGTTACTCTATCCTTGGAGATGCTTGTCTTTCTTTAGATTTTACATTAGTTATTGCCTCATGACCTCTGTTCTCTGATTGCTTAAGTTGTGAGCTAGAAAAAATGACAAAACAATGAAATTCATAGAAGTTTTATGGAGAGTAGAGGAAAAGGAAACTTGTAAAAAGTCAGAGGTGATGGGATGGTCTGAGAGAGGGTTTAAATTTAGGATTCAATGACTGAGATGGGGAGAGTAAAAAGCATTTAAACCCTCTGCCTCTGTAGCTTTTATTCAAGTAGAAGAAGAAAAATCTGACTGTGTTAAATCATCGGAAAAAAAGATATAGATTAGAAAGAAAAAAGAAAACTCCCTAACCTATCTATAAATTGAATTAAAATTACGCATCAATACCAGTGACTTGAACATGGGGAACGGTAAGAAGGAGAGCATTTTAGGTAACAGAAGCAAAATATTAAATTTATGGAAGAGGATCACAGCAACAGATAGCACATATAGTACAGGATGGAGGTGAATGTTACCATAGAAGTGACAGAGAAAGTGGGGTTTGATATCTCACCCTCCACATTTTTCCATCTGTGGTCCCAGGGAAGGATACCCTGAGTGTTTCACTAAGGATTAGTGTGGTAGTTGACAGATAATGTGATAATTGCTTTCCCTGAATCTTTATTTGGCTGTGCTTATTCTATACAAATGTTCCCCAGCACACATTCCACCCAACAATCAGCCATCAGTTGTTTTACAGTATTCCCCATTCTTCAACACTATATGATTCAGTGGAAATGATATTTATTGCTACCACGATTATAATATCAGAAGCAGTAGTTTACACAGAAGTTCTCTATATTGGCTTCCAAGATCCTTGAATCAAGTGGTATTTTGCTTGACTTTCTGTGAGGGGAGAGACAAGATTTAGTTAATCCAGGGAGCCCATGAAAATACAGTAAGTAGGGAAAGATTCAATCATGTAAATGTGGAGTTACTATTAAGATGTCAATGAATTCAACCGAAAATGATATTTTGAATCATTCTTTGTTGTCACAAAAGGTAAGAAACAATGAGAATATGAAATATATTGCACACAACTTATGGTATACTGAATTGAGAAAGTTCCAAATGATCACTGGGTACTCATTCCTAACTGAACCAGTAAGGGAGGAATGTCAACCTACCTATCTTGAGAATGTTGAGTGGACCGAAGACTGGAGCCAACTGTCAATCTCATCTTGCAATCTCCTGGAATTTTACTCTAAATATCAAATTAATTTTGTAGCCAAACTTGGGCCATCCATATAATATTATCACTAACTTCTTTTTTTTAAAACAATAACCTAAACCAGAACAAACTCTAAGTTTCATTTTACCATTTCTTGATGGCAGTATATAATAGTCATTATATATAATGACAGTATATAATAGGAATGACAGTATATAACAGGAAACATCTCCACCCTCTCCTGACATTGCTTAAGGGTGAATTTATAGCTCTAAATATCAATAGAAGTAAAAAATTTGCTGTGCTGGTAAATATTGGATTTGTAATTTGAGCCCACTGATATAGTTTCTTAAATTAAAGTACCTGAAGACCCTCATCAGTTATGGTCTAGAATATATGATGTAGTTTTAGCTGTCCTGCAGGGTTTAAGATAAAAAAACATGATCTATATAAAATAGGTACATATATGCCTGAAAACCTTTTCAATGATAAGATAGGATATTTTATCAAAGTTATCTTGAAAAGAACATGTTTGTTTAATAGATATTTATACAATTCAAAGGAAATTCTAAATCTACTCTGGTAGTTAGTATTTGTTTTCCCTGTGAGAAGAATAAAAACAAATCAGGGATCTAGGAGTACTCAATTTAGTAATGAAAGGATTTTCATCTTACACTCAAAAAGAAATATACATAGACACAGTCTCATGCATTTACTTACGGACTTCATACAGAGCTACAAAAACAAACCAGATAGGAATATGAGAATGTATATTACTTCAATATTTTCAGATTCACTAATTGATGGTGATTATGATTTAATGCTTTATTATTATTATGAAGCAGTTGTATTCTTCAATGATTTTCCAAAGACTAAATCTGGAAGACTAAATTGACCATAATTTCTATATTTCAGAATACTAAGGCCTCAAAGAAGCCTGGAACAAATGAAAGGACCCACTTTATACTATAAGTATAAGAAGACTCATGTCACAGAGATGTCAATCATTCCTAAACTATTTTATAAAATTTAAGAAATTTCAACAAAATATTTTATTTAAATAGATAATTTTATTTGCAAGGATTTATGGAATATCAACAGCCAAGCTTACCAAAGAGAACTCAGAAAAAGAAAAGAAAAGAGAGGAGACTACGAGTAACAAGAATTAAACATGCTATGGAACCTCAGTTGTTAAATCAGTGTGTTATTAGCACATGAAAAGGCAAATAAATCAAACAGATAGAACAGAAGATCCATAAGTAGACCCAATTACAAATGCATATTGTTAACTCTTTAAGGAGGCATCTCAAACAAGTAGGCAAAAAACAAAACAAAAAGAAGATATTCATGAAATAATGATGAAGCAATGTGTCAGCATCTAAAAAATAAAATTGAGATATAAATGTTAAAATTTTAAACAGGCCAATATGCACATTTTAAATATTTAATAAATTCAAGTAAATAAATGGAAGAGTTTCTTTGTAAATTCTGAATATGGAAGGCCTTCCTGACTATGACTCAGAATCCTCAGGCATTTGAAGACAAGATTAATAAATTCAATTACATAAGCATCAACACTTGCTACATTACAAAAATAAAGTAAAATGAAAGGAAAACCCCCATTAGCAAATAAAAAGGAAAATAAACTAAGAAGGGATGTTTTTAAGTTATATCATAGACAAAGGACTAATAACCTTAATATACAAATAGCTTCCACAGAATGGTAAGGAAAATACCAATAACACAATAGAAAAAATGGAAAAGGGATGTGTGTATACAGTTTAATAACATTTTCTGCTTATGAGGTTGACAGGAAACAGGAACTCTCTTACTTGAGGAAGTATAAATTGATACAACCCTTGCAAAGAGCAATTTGTATTGTCTGTCAAAAATAATGACATATATACTTAGAAACAGCTATTTATCCTACAAATAAACTTTCCTGCCTGAGGAAAGACATAACGGAATAGTACAACATAGCAAATTTGGAAGCTTCCCCAATGTTCATCAATTTGAGACTACCTAAATAAATAATGGTACATCTTTCAATGGAATACTGTTCAGCTGTACACAAGTATGAGGTAGATTTCTGCGTACTGATATGGAAAGATTTCCAAGATACACAGTTAGTAAAATAAATGTGGTACACAATGTATGTATAACATATTAAATTTTGTGTAAAAAGGAGAGAAATAGGGATTTATGCTTGTATTTTCTTGCTTGTGCTTAAAGAATGAGGAACTGCCGATAAGGAGCTAGCAGGGTTTCTTTGTCTCTGGGAATGGCCAGGGTAGGAACTGGATGGATGAAAGATGGAGATGGAAGAAAACTTTTTACCATGTGTGCCAATTTGAATCTATATGTCCTCCACAAAAGCTATGTTCTTTAATGCAATTTTGTGGGGGCAGGCTTACTAGTCTTTTGATTAGGATGGAATTTTTTGATTGAGTGTTTCCATGGGGATTTGAGTCACCCAACTATGGATGACACCTTTGATTAAATTATTTCCCTGGAGGTATGGGCCCCGTCCATTCAGGGTGGATCTTGACTGGTTCACTGGAATACTAAAGAGAGCTCAAGAGCCAACATGGACGCTGATGCTTCAAGATGCTTGGAGATGCAGATGGAAGGGCATTTGGAGATGCTAAGCTAAGAGATGAAGCCCAGAGTTTGCCCTGGAGAAGCTAAGAGAGAACCCCCCAAACACTTAGAGAAAAGCTTCCTGGGAAAACAAGCAGAGATGCACAGGAGCTGATAGAGAGAAGCTAAGAGAGACAGAGGCTGAGAGGCATTTTGGAGAAGGCCATTTTGAAATACAACCCGGGAGCAAAGGACCAGCAGATGCCAGCCATGTGCCTTCCCCGTTGACAGAGGTGTTCCAGATGCCATTGACCTTCCTTCAGTGAAGGTATATTCCTGTTGATGCCTTAGATTGGACACTTTTATGGCTTTAGATCTTAGGTTATTTGTAACCAAATAAATCCCCTTTCTAAAAGGCAATCCATCTCTGGTATTTTGCATAATGGCAGCATAAGCAAACCGTAACACTATGTACTCTTTATCCATATATTTTGAACCATTTGAATGTATAACCTATTCAAAACTTATATTAAAAATTAGTTTAAAATGTTTTTATTTTGAAGAAAGGTAGAACCTTGCAAAGAATTTATTTGTACAATTCTGGCAATAATGTCAAGATAAAAAAGTAACAAATCATGATATTTACTGTATAGTGAGATTTTTAAGATTATTGTACTCAAGGCTTTTAAATAATGTAGGATGTAAAATATGATTTCATATTTAAACACACAGAAATTTCAGAACGTACTGCTGTGTGAGATGAGAAGGACTGTGAGGATAAAAATATGAAAATTTTATTGAGAGATGCCTTTAAGAAGAGTAAATAAAATGAAAGAGAGATCAAACAGGAGAGATGTCAGGGACATTCATAAAGCTTTTAGCCTGTCATCACTATGAAAGAAGTTGGGAAGGGAAGTGAAAAACTCCAAAGACCTAAAGGAGAGTGAAAACACAGGAGAGAATGACCGTGGATCCCCAAGCAACCATGTGGAATGAGGCACCCATGAACTACAGCAAACTGTGGGTTTTTAAAGTCACTGAATTTTTTATTTTTTTTCCCCAACAGTTTTTCTACTCTGACTAAAACAGTAACAGCATGTTTGGTCTTCTAATTGTAAGACTTATGCTTTCTGTTAAATTCATTGACTAAAACAGGAAGCCTAATGATATTTTAAGCAAATATCGGTGAAACCGGAAGGCACCTGTTCTAAGAGATCTCCTCCAACTTCTTGAGCAGAGGGACACTGCTACTTGGTATTTCTTTCAGAACTTATTGTATAGCATGTGTCTCAACACATATTTGGTATATAATCTTTCATTTATTTATAAAAAATATCAGTCAATAGTATTATATTGAGTGACATGGGATCGTATTCCAAGTTATTATTAGCACTGAAAGCATATTTTCAGAACATAGACACAAACATTTTGAATAAGGCACTTATATTGACAGAAATTTTTTGAGATGTTTTTGGGAACACAGGATATATAATGTATGCCTTTGTTTGAATTAGAAAAAAAGCCCCCTTCGTTCCAGGCTGATGTAGTTCCATGCCAATCTGCACAGTTTGATGTTAGTTCCCAGAGGTCCCTCTGTTGGGTGATTTTGGAATCAACAAACTTGGAAGTACAGAGAAGTGACAAGTAGAGAGGGACAGAAGAAGAGCTGAGAAATTTGTATAGAAAAGTATGCCTTCATAAAGCCATTCCATTACTTAAAACTTGGCGTTAGCAAAGGAGCTACCAGCATCATTTAATGAATTCTTTATCATATGTAACAAAAGTGAAAACTGTCCATAGCATTTGATGAATATTAGGCCAGGTTTTTGAGAACACCAAAGACTCTTTGGAGAGCAAGTTAGAGACCGGTGGAAATGTATTGGCTTTTTCATGACCCTAGAGTTCCATTTCTTGAACTGTACAATGTTAGAAATTCAAAACACCTAACTTGCTGCTAGGAACCCAGTGATGACTGGGGAGATCTGGCTTCCATGCAGCACTGATGATGCAGCAGAACTAGGAATGTCAGATGGGGGTGATGTGTGCTAAGGGGACAATAAAAGTCAAATTCATGGCACCCTCTGCACCTTCTCAGGATTCGCCTTGTGTGCATGGAGCTGATTTTAGCATCTCTGAAACCATGCATTTTGTGGAAATGTGAATTTCTTCACTTATTACTGATTGAATTGAAAGTTTGTCAGTAACATCCAGTGTAGTGAGATGCTATAAGATGGCTATATTTTTTCCTCTTTTCTTCTATGAAAATAAATCAGATAGTTTAATTTATTTGAATGTAGTTTGAGTCAAATTATCTTTGTATTTTTATGGTGGCATAGTAGCTATCAGAAATGTTCCCATGGCATCTGTGAGTGCTATAATAAGCAAAGTCTCAAAGAACAATTTCAGATTATGGCTTAAAAGTGTGCAAAATAATTTTGAAAAACTTTATTATTTACTTAATAGTCCATTCTTAGGAAGTTTGAAAACATAGAGTGAAAATCTAACGCCATCAACCAAAGAAACATTTTGATAGAGCAAATCTGATCATAAACTTGATATATTGGGATATACATTTGCATTTTTGATATATTATGTCTAAATTATTAATAAATATGCAGATATAAAATGGTATCAAAGCATTAAAGATGGGCAGTATTCAACTCTGCATGACTTTATGACTGCTTTCTTTGTATCATATGATATATCTTAATCAACTTTATGACCTAGGGGAAGCATTAGAAAAGATGAATGCATTAAAACTCAGAGACATCAGCCAGGTATATTTCCAAATTAGAAAAGAAAAGAAAAATGTGTTCCATTTTACTTTGCTAAGCATTGTACTTCACAACAAAAAAATTATACATGCTCAACTGGAAGGCAGACAAATGCTTAATGATAATTGAATTGAACTGTTGCATTGTTTATGCATTTATATTTAGATATAATGCATGGTTTCCAGTAAAATTGCTTAATGAAATAAGGACATTATTCAATATTTATAATCAGCCGTAGGAAAAAAAACAGTAATTTAAATTTTACCATTTAAACTTGTAAAAGGCAGAGAAACTAATGTTGAAGAGTTAGTTCAACTCTTCTGCTTTCTTTTTATTGTTAATTATTACTTTTTCTGAATTCAGTGATAGTGCATTATTATGGAAAATTACTGAAGATACAGAAGAAAGCATAAACAATAAATAAATACCATCGCTTCTCCTGGTTATGAAAGTTAAATGCAGATATCTAGTAAAGTAGTTTCTAGCTGACAGTTCCCAGTGCAACTTCTAGTTTTCCACTAAAGTTCTAGTGAAGAAAATACCAAACAAAATTTCACAACAACACTGAAAAATGAGAGTGACAGACAATGTCTTCTAAGAAATCTGGGAGCAATTTCCATGAGGTATATTGGATAGTGAAGTTTTTAAAAATTAACACTATCTAACGAATCAGAGAAGGCTTCTGTTCTGAAAGATCAGTATATTGGAGGTATGGTGGATGCATAGAAGGGCACAGATTAATTGGACATAGCAGCAGTACATTATATAACAATATTTTGGGATAGTATAATTGATAAACCCCTTATTGTATATCTACAATGCTGAATTAATGGATAAAAGTAACACATATTTTTCCATTTGAAGATGGCCCAAAGTTAAGTTTCCTAGCTCCCCACACTTCTACATCCACATAGAAAACATAGTGCATGGAAGAAGGGTTGTGTAGCGGGCTTAATGGTGGCCCCAGAAAGGATATAGCCACTCCTAATACCTGGAAATGTGTTATATCTTATTTCGAAAGGGGGTATTTTCAGATATAACTAACTTAAAGACCCTCAAGTAAGATCATCCTGGATTTCCTGTGTGGGCACTAGATACAATGACAAATGTCCTTACAAGAGATAGAAATGTAAGGCAGGCAGAGGAGAGGATGGTGTGTGAAGATGGAAGCAGAAATTGGAGTCGCCACAAGCTAAGGAAGCCAAGAAATGTCTATAACCACCAGAAGCTGGAAGAGGCAAGAAAAAATTCTCCCTTAGAGCCTCCAGAGGAAGAATGACCCAGCCAACTCCTTGATTTCAGACTTCAGGCCTCCAAAACTGTGAGAATAATTTCTGTTGTTTTAAGACACCATGTTGGTAATGATTTGTTATGGCAGCCACTGGAAACGCATTCTGATTTTGGTGCAAGGAAATTTGGTGCTGCTGTAAAGAAAAAAAAATGCCTATAAATACAGAAGTGCCTTTGGAATTGGAGAATGGATAGAGGATGGAAGAATGTTGAGAAGCATGATAGAAAAGGCTTTTCTTGAAGAGACTTTTGATAGAAATTTTGATGTTAAAAGTGCCGCTGGTTGAGGTTCAGAAAGAAATGAAGAACATGTTATTGGAGACTGTAAGAAAGGGTATTCTTTTTTATATAGTGGCAGAGATCTTGGGTGAATTACATAGTTGTGTGGAAAGCAGAACTTTTAAGTGATTAACTTTGACATAGGCTGAGATTTCCAACCCAAGTGTTGAAGGTTTGGGGCCTGGTTTCTTCTTGCTGCTTATAATAAAATGTGAGAGGAAAAGGATAAATTGAGGAAGGCACTTTTAAGCAAAGAGTAACCAGCACTTGATTATTTGGAATTTTCTTGGCCTATCCAGATTGCAAAGGAGGCTAGCAGACTAGGATGCTGGGCTATTCATTGTTGGAAATGTGCACCCTAAAGAGAGGCCAAAGGATGAAGCTAGACAGCATTTTGCTGAAGACATTAGATGTGCAACATATATGGAAAACCCACAAGGTTGTTGTGAATGTTGTATCAGCAAAAACTGTCATTTTGGATTAAAGGGGACAGAAACAAGATGAAATGAAGGCAAGATGTAAGAAATCTGAGATTTCAGCAAGAACATTGCTGATAGAGCTTGTTGGTTGCAAATATGCTACTCTTCAAGGAAAAGGAATAATGTCTTTGAGGACAGAGATTTAGGCCCAGTGGGAAGCGCTATGATGCAGAGGGATCAGTGGAACTGCAGATGCAGTTGCAGAGGCCATAAGTGCAGAGATTGGTGGAGTTGCTGGACCAGAATTTGGAGCATTAAGATGCAGAGGATTATTCTCAGGCTTTGAAACATGATGAAATTTGTCCTCCTGAATTTCAAGCTTGCTCAGGACCAATTATCCTTTAATTTTTTCCAATTTTTCCCTTTATGAATGGCTATGTCTGTCATATACTTCTCCTACCATTGTATTTTGAAGGCAGGCAACTTCTTATGCAGTTTCACAGGTCCACAAACGGAGAGGAAGTTTGACCCAGGATTGATCATACCTAGAGTTTCACCCATATCTGATTTTGATCATGATATTTGGAATGTTGAGCTGATGATATTTAGATAATATTTTGTACTTAGAGTTGATGCTATAGGAGGTTCAGACTTTTGTGGTTATTGCAATGGCATGAATGCATTTTGCACATGGGATGGACATAAATTTTGAAGAGGCAGAGCATGACCTATAGTGTGTAGAATGGTGGTCCAACAAAAGATATGCCAATGCACTAATCCCCAGAAACTGTGAATTATACATATAAAAAAGTATTTGCTGATGTAATTTTAAGCAAAGATCATTATGAAATAACTGGGTGAAATGTGCCCTTATACAAGACAAAAGAGAAGTTAGAAAGAGGAGAAGGTGATGTGAAGATGGAGGCAGAGACTGGAGTGATGTGGCCACAAGCTAAGGAAGCCAAGGAATGCAGACAGCCACCATTAGCTGAGAGATGCAAGTAAAGATGCCCAGGAAGTGTGAGAGAATCAATTTCTGTAGTTTTAAGCTACAGGAAACTAATGCAGGTGGGGATGAGGAGATGGGGGGAAAGAGTGCACATTAGTTGATCATCAATGTAAAGCACTTTTTCATGGAAAGTATATAAGTGCACACCAGAGAAGATGCTGGTAAATGTGCATGCTGGGGTTAATTAATAATAACAACAATGATGATGATGATGACAATGATGATAACATCTATGTTTCTGTTTTCATTTTAGAATATTTTGTTTTTGAAAATTTTGGTCCTGATGCTACATTTTCTCAATGCATTTATTCTTTGCCATGCATTTAGTTTTTTAATATATTACTCCATGTCTTGCTTTGTGGAGTGCACTGGAGTGAGGGATAAGAATTAACATGGCTCTACAAAAGTATCTATTTTTAAAACAAATATCACCCACTTTCACCTCCATTGAAGAATATCTTCCAGGCATCTGATCATCCCTAAAGCAATTTCTGAACTCAATTATTATCCTGCTTGGCACCCCATTCCCATGTCTTATTGCTCAAGTATGTTTTCTTAATGATAATTTCCATAAAACATCATGCACCTGTTCCCTCATGGAAACTATCAACCTCACTTTTCCACCTGTGATCACTGGGTCTGCATAAAATTACTACTTCCTGGTGTATTTCATCAGGTCTTGCTTGTTCAAATCCCTGATACCTGCATGCACCTTGTATTCGTGTTGAAGAGAAGGATTCCATATCAGTCTTTTTATCAACTCTATCTGCATCTTTTTGAAGGCAATTTTTAATAAGATCTTTGATCTGAACTTCTGTTAGGGGAGTAATTCCAGCTGGCCTATCTGATATCTCTTATTTTCAATTAAATATCCACAGAACCCAATTTCCCCTCACTTTAATTTTGGTTCCATCTCTTTTTTCACTTTAATATTTTCACTTGCATCCAATTTTCTTCTCTACTCTTACACTCCTCAGACTTTAGTGTGCATACAGATAACATGAATGTATTGCAAGTTTGATTCAATATCTGGTGTGTGGGCTGAGATACTGCATTTCTAAGAAGCTTCCAGGTAATGTAGATGCAGCTGATTCCCCCAACCACATTTGGTTTAGGGAGAAAAAAAGTAATCCTTCTTTGAATTTTGTTCTGCTCTTTATTTCCTGCTTCTTATGTAATTTGTTTTCCAACATTTTTTAATACTAGAAATGTTTCCTGGGCATCACACATTGTCCATTCAAAATATCTGGCAAATATTCTATCTTAGTATTAGTATAAAGGCATTTCAGGCATAAGCTCATTTGAAACTTTTATTACAGTTGGTAAAATGATTAGTAATACACACACATGCACACATTTTATTTTGACAACAAACATGAGGCTTTTGGATCAGATATAGACTAATTATTGACTTATAGAATATCTTAGCACTGTTCTTCCATGTTCTGTTTCCTCTTTGGGGTAAAATGATGCATATAGATGTCACCCTGTATGTCCAGGGAGGTCTGTACAACAGGAGAGGAACCCCCAAATTGTGAACCTCATAGATCATTTAGGGCAGCTTGCAAAGTTTCCTCTCTTCAAATCTGGAGGAGATAGAGGAGACTTTATCATTCTAACATAAACAAAACAAAAAATCCAACTCTAGGGTTCTAGGTCCATCATGCTTTAGACTATAAATAAATGGCTCCAGAGTGATTAATCTCTATCTCCTTAGAACTTCGCTACCTCTAGCTTCCAAGGCATGGTTATCATACAGTCTTCCTTTTACCTGGTTGCCAAAAATTTTTGCTCAGAAAGCTCCAGTTGTGCAGAATTGTGAAAATATTCATGGAACATTAATTCCTGATGAAACATACTTTTCTTTTTCATTTATCTTTTTGGACATCAGGTGTTTGGGGTTTCAGAATCATACATGCTAATAACACAATATCATTTTTCTTCCTAACCTGGACCTTTGCTCTCCTCTGTTTTTCTCTTCTCTCCCTCCGTCCCTCCCTCCTTCCCTCCTTCCCTTCCTTTCTTCTTTCCTTCCTCTTACTTTTTCTTTCTTTCCCTTTCTCTCCCTTTTTTTCTCTCTATTCTCCATTTCTACTCAGTTACATAGCAAACCATTCTAAAGAGTTTAATGTATATTTTATTTGTGTACATAACTGAAATGCATTTTGAGTGCATGCTTTCTTTTTAATTGAAGTGTAATTTACATAGAGTGAAATGGAAAGATCTTGGTTTTCAATAAGTGCATATATTATCATAACCTCTATCCCTATCAAATTATAGAATAATTCCATCAATCCACAAAAGTCATTTGTATCCTTTCCCAGTCAATCCTTTTGAGCCAGATAGCCAAGGCATCAACTGTTCTCATTTCTATTTGCATCAATTAGTTTAACATGTTTAAGCATTCATATAAAGAAAGTATGCACTTTGAGGGGGAGGGGCTGCATAGAGTTTTTGTGATTCATTCATGTTATTACATGAAGCCACGATGTTTTCCTTTTTTAAAGCCGAGTAGCATTTTATTTTATAACTTCTTCAGCATTTGCTTATCCAGATTCCTTTTGAGAGATATTATGGGAGTTTCAATTTGGGACTATTATGAAAAAATGTTAAAAACTCTCTTGTTCAAGTTTTTTGGTGGACATAAGGTTCCATTTTTCTTGGTTAAATACATGGGAATAGAATTTCTGGGTCCTATGGTAAATATATGAATAACTTTATAAGAAATTACAAAAATTCCAATTGTTCTACATTCTCAACAACAATTTGGTATTGCTAAACTTTTTTTTTTAAAATCCATTTTAGTGTGTGTGAAATAGACTCTAGGTCTTCCAACTTCTTCTTCTATATTTCTATTTACTTGTAACTTTATCCTGGATTATGGACTGATTTATTGGGGTTTATAATAGAGTTATTAATTCTTGTTCATCTGTGGTTATTCTGAAAGTTAAAAAACTTATGTCTTAATTTTTACGGTTTTGTTCATTGCTTTAAATGCATTATCATAGTTAATGAAAGTCATGCTGTTTGAAGTCTTAAAGTATGTGTTCCTGCTCTTTATCATTTCTGTTGCCATTTCTAACTCCAAGTACCTAGCTTCCTCAAGCATTATATGAGGATTGCCCAATGGCTGCTCCTTTTCCTTAAAACTTTTTCACTGGGAATATTTTATGGCCAGAGAGGATTCACATCTGCTTCTGCCAGATGCCCAAGAACACTAGCAACATGAAGCAATTTTAATCAAATTCTCCATATGGGGGTTGTCTTAGCCCACAGAAGAAGCAAAAGTTCAGGCATAAAATCCCATGATAGCTACTTTGAATGGTTATATCTCAAGTGAGATTCCAAACTGCAAGGCTTGAAGTCATTGTGAGTATATTTTCTGACCACAGTGAAACTGACTGAGAAATTAATAACAAGAATGACTGCAAAATACCCTAATGTTTAGAAATTTAGCAATTAAAATATATAATTTTATATAAATCATGCACCAGAAAGGAAATTTATATTGAACTTAAAAAATATGTTCACTAAATGATGGTGAAATTATCTGTCTCCAGAAGACAAATAAAGCCATCCTCATAGGAAATATAACAGTTGTGCTGCTGTAGAAATACAGCCTCAGGTACCAGAGTGCTACCTCCCTTGTTCAGGAGCCCAAAGAATGCCTTTGGAAGAGACAGATGAATCATACAAATGTTTATTTAGGGAAACTTGCATACAGGAGACCTGGTCCAGGGTGGCTGTTGGACCCCAAGAAGTGCTCTGCTATTCAAGTGGGGGATGTAACAATTATTATGGGAAGAGAATAAAGAAGGTTCAATGCCAGGGGCATAATGAATTACAGGTATACAGTGGAATGTGCATAGCCTTTCTTAATGTTCTCTCCCAAGATCTTTGTGCAGAGATCCTTATCTTTGTGGTCACCAGACTGGGTTTCTACATTTAATTCACATGGCTATCTTTGCTACTTACCTGTTTCTTTTTGTATCAGCCCTGTGTACCAGTCATGCTCTGTTCTTCTGATACTCTCTGTTCATAGAAGCTTAGTGATGGTTTAGGCATTCTTTGGTTCCCATAGAAACAAAGGGGAAAAGAAGACATAAGCAAGGGAGGCAAGGTTTGTACAAATTAAACTATTTACCTTAAACCAATATACAGGCATATGTCAGACAAAAAGAAAAGCCAGAAAATCAATGAAATAATTTTAAGAAGTTGTAAAAGAAGTAATCTAAACCCAGAGGATATAGATAGAAGTATATATGAGCAGAAATTAATGAAGTATAATATAAGCAAAAAATAAAGAGAATTGACCCAGATAGCTGTTATTTCTTTGAAAATATTAAACATTAAATATGGAAAGTTTATATATAGCTTTTAAGACTGATCAATTAGAAAAAAAGAAGGCACAAAAACAATATCATGAATAAAAAAGGGTCATCACTACATATCCTGCAATTAAAAGATTATGAGAATATGTTGTAGTTTTATGCCAGCAGACTAAAACAAGATGAAATGCAAAAATTCTAGAAAAATAAAACTACAAAAACTGAAAGATGAAATTAAAAATTTGAACAATTTTGTAATTGCATCATAACTGAAAACTTCCATGTTTTAGTAATGCTATAATAAATTCAAATAACCCGAAGTCTAAGGTTTAGAAGAACAAATATTCATTTTATATTCATGGGTTCTGTCCATTATAGGTTGTTAGTGTTGGATTCTGCTCCACATGGGATCCTCCTCCAAGGATCAAGTCTGATGAAAGTTGCTTACATAATTGGTGTGACAGGCAAAAGAGAATTCCATATCTTTAGCTGGTAATTTAGCATTAAACATGAAAGCAACAGAAATAATGTCCATTTATTTCATTGGCCAAAGCAAGACAGATTTCCTTAAAGTTATTCATGGGTTCACAAGTGTGAAACTTCATCATATACCTATAAGGCAATTAAATGAGTAAATTCTCCAATTAAAAAATTGAGTATAGTAAATACCAAAATAAATACAAAAACACAAAAAAGTGTAAGAAAAAGTAATCCCCAACTCTGTGGTGCTGAATGAGACACACTTTAAATATAAGATTGAAATTGAAAGGATTGAAGACATGTATGATGCAAATCCCAATCAAAAGATATCTGGTGTAACTATACTAACGATACATAAAATAGAGTTTTAGGCAAGAAGAATTATTAGGGACATATAAAGAACATTTTTATTAATGCCAATGAGCTAAGGTCCATCTCTAGGACAATAGCACAGTTTGAAATAAGTATGTATACCTATATTAGTCAGGGTTCTCAGGGAAACAGAACCAACAGGAAATATCTGTAAATATTATGGTATCTTTAAAGAATTTTTTCATGTGAGTGTGGCGATGTTCAAGTCCAAATTCCATAGGGCAGGCTGCAAGCTGAGAACTCTGATGATGGTTTTTGATGAAATAATTCCCTAGGAGAAGCTGGCTAGCTGAATTAGGAATGGAAATTCTCTCTTCTCCTTTTAAGTCTCCAACTGATGGGATCAAACCTCTCTCATTGTTGAAGACAATCTCCTCAGTTTACTATAGGTGGAACCAGCCAGGGATGCAATCAACTTACTGATGATTTAAGTCAATGAAATGTCGTAATAGTGACAATCAGGCCATTGCTTCCTTGACAAAACAACTGGATACTGTAACCTGGCCAGATTGACACATGAACCTAACCATCACTGCCTAATCCTTGTCAATTTGGCATCCATACACCTCTCCTTAAACTATACTTAGTCTCTAAATAAATACAAAAACTATACTTAGTCTCTAAATAAATACAATGACAGTTTTATTTTTGCCTAACAATATTCAACTGTCCTGTGTGCAACTGGAGACACATCAACTCTCCCACAAATAGGATGGAAGTCCTTGGGTAATATTCACTCTTAAACTTGATACCCTAAAACTTAAATACCATGACTTGAAGCTAATACAAATTATGTCACATGATAAGGGGATAAGATAGGGAAGAAATCAAAGGTATTTGCTTTAGATACATAGACAAACATGCTCAGAACAAAACAAGGAAGAAATATTCATAACTATTACAATCCTTATTTCTGTGACTGGTCATGTGGTCACAGCTCACATTTGTAACTTCCTTCTGCTATCCACTCCATATTCCCTTTACCCTCAGCAAGCACTTCAGATGGCCATGGTTCTTTGCCTGGTGGGGTGACCCAAACCTTCATTCCTGAAGTTTCTGGGCCATTGGTAGTCCTGCCTGGATTGGGCTGTTGCAGTTTTCTATTGACTTTAATCACAGGAAATGGTAGTACTATGAGACACCCTGGAGGAGCTCCTGTATTCCACACAAACTCTTCTTTACCTCCATTGAAGCAATCCTATTTCTCCTTGATAGTTGGGGTCAATCCCCCCAGCTAGTACAGTAATTTCTTTACTTGTCTGTTGATTGAGAAGCATGAGGAGCCTCCTGGTGGAAGCACTACTCCTTTTGGAACTAATACCTGCAGACCAATAGATAGTTCAAGGTTGCAGGGACAGGAAGAAAAAATTTTTCTACTGGATCACTAAGGATAATAGTGAGTGGTCCCCATTCCCATTTCTACCCCTTGATTTCTGGAATTATGAATCTTGGCTATAGGAGAAATAGCACCATAGAATGGATTCTGATTTAAAGCATACACAGCCTCCTGGAGAATGTTGCCCCAGTCCTGCAAGGGATTGCCATCTAGTTGGCATCCTCATTTAGTCTTCAAAAGGCCATTACAGAGGCGGGGCAAGATGGCAGACTGGTGAGCTGTAAGTTTTAGTTACTCCTCCAGGAAAGTAGGTAAAAAGCCAGGAACTGCGTGGACTGGACACCACAGAGCAATCTGTCTTTGGGCATACTTCATACAACACTCATGAAAACGTGGAACTGCTGAGATCAGCAAAATCTAAGCCCAATACAGAAAGCTTCAAAGAATTGCAATTTGGGCATGTCAAGTCAAGAGCAGAACTAAGAGAGCTCTGAGACAAAAGGCAATAATCCAGTGGCTGAGAAAATTCACTAAACAACACAACTTCCCAAGAAAAGGGGGGTGTCCGCTCACAGCCACCATCCTGGTGGACAGGAAACACTCCTGCCCATCGCCAGCCCCATAGCCCAGAGCTGCCCCAGACAACCCAGTGTGACGGAAGTGCTTCAAATAACAGGCACACACCACAAAACTGGGCGTGGACATTAGCCTTCCCTGCAGCCTCAGCTGAATGTCCCAGAACTGGGAAGGTGGAGTAGTGTGAATTAACAAAGCCCCATTCAGCCATCATTTGAGCAGACTGGGAGCCTCCCTACACAGCCCAGCAGCCCAGAACTGCCCTGGGGGGACGACACTCACCTGTGACATAGCACAGTCATCCCTCAACAGAGGACCCGGGGTGCACAGCCTGGAAGAGGGGCCCACTTGCAAGTCTCAGGAGCCATACGCCAATACCAAAGACTTGTGGGTCAGTGGCAGAGACAAACTGTGGCAGGACTGAACTGAAGGATTAGACTATTGCAGCAGCTTTAAAACTCTAGGATCATCAGGGAGATTTGATTGTTAGGGCCACCCCCCCTCCCCGACTGCCCAGAAACACGCCCCACATACAGGGCAGGCAACACCAACTACACACGCAAGCTTGGTACACCAATTGGGCCCCACAAGACTCACTCCCCCACTCACCAAAAAGGCTAAGCAGGGGAGAACTGGCTTGTGGAGAACAGGTGGCTCGTGGACACCACCTGCTGGTTAGTTAGAGAAAGTGTACTCCACGAAGCTGTAGATCTGATAAATTAGAGATAAGGACTTCAATAGGTCTACAAACCCTAAAAGAACCCTATCAAGTTCAGCAAATGCCACGAGGCCAAAAACAACAGAAAATTATAAAGCATATGAAAAAAACAGACGATATGGATAACCCAAGCCCAAGCACCCAAATCAAAAGACCAGAAGAGACACAGCACCTAGAGCAGCTACTCAAAGAACTAAAGATGAACAATGAGACCATAGTACGGGATATGAAGGAAAACAAGAAGACCCTAGAAGAGCATAAAGAAGACATTGCAAGACTAAATTAAAAAATGGATGATCTTATGGAAATTAAAGAAACTGTTGACCAAATTAAAAAGATTCTGGACACTCATAGTACAAAACTAGAGGAAGTTGAACAACGAATCAGTGACCTGGAAGATGACAGAATGGAAAATGAAAGCATAAAAGAAAGAATGGGGAAAAAAATTGAAAAACTCGAAATGGACCTCAGGGATATGATAGATAATATGAAACGTCCGAATATAAGACTCATTGGTGTCCCAGAAGGGGAAGAAAAGAGTAAAGGTCTAGGAAGAGTATTCAAAGAAATTGTTGGGGAAAACTTCCCAAATCTTCTAAACAACATAAATACACAAATCATAAATGCTCAGCGAACTCCAAATAGAATAAATCCAAAAAAACCCACTCCGAGACATATACTGATCACACTGTCAAACATAGAAGAGAAGGAGCAAGTTCTGAAAGCAGCAAGAGAAAAGCAATTCACCACATACAAAGGAAACAGCATAAGACTAAGTAGTGACTACTCAGCAGCCACCATGGAGGCAAGAAGGCAGTGGCACGATATATTTAAAATTCTGAGTGAGAGGAATTTCCAGCCAAGAATACTTTATCCAGCAAAGCTCTCCTTCAAATTTGAGGGAGAGCTTAAATTTTTCACAGACAAAGAAATGCTGAGAGAATTTGCTAACAAGAGACCTGCCCTACTGGAGATACTCAAGGGAGCCCTACAGACAGAGAAACAAAGACAGGACAGAGAGACTTGGAGAAAGGTTCAGTACTAAAGAGATTCGGTATGGGTACAATAAAGGATATTAATAGAGAGAGGGAAAAATATGGCAAACATAAACCAAAGGATAAGATGGCCGACTCAAGAAATGCCTTCACGGTTTTAACGTTGAATGTAAATGGATTAAACTCCCCAATTAAAAGATATAGATTCGCAGAATGGATCAAAAAAAATGAACCATCAATATGTTGCATACAAGAGACTCATCTTAGACACAGGGACACAAAGAAACTGAAAGTGAAAGGATGGAAAAAAATATTTCATGCAAGCTACAGCCAAAAGAAAGCAGGTGTAGCAATATTAAGCTCAGATAAAATAGACTTCAAATGCAGGGATGTTTTGAGAGACAAAGAAGGCCACTACATACTAATAAAAGGGGCAATTCAGCAAGAAGAAATAACAATCGTAAATGTCTATGCACCCAATCAAGGTGCCACAAAATACATGAGAGAAACACTGGAAAAACTAAAGGAAGCAATTGATGTTTCCACAATAATTGTGGGAGACTTCAACACATCACTCTCTCCTATAGATAGATCAACCAGACAGAAGACCAATAAGGAAATTGAAAACCTAAACAATCTGATAAATGAATTAGATTTAACAGACATCTACAGGACATTACATCCCAAATCACCAGGATACACATACTTTTCTAGTGCTCACGGAACTTTCTCCAGAATAGATCATATGCTGGGACATAAAACAAGCCTCAATAAATTTAAAAAGATTGAAATTATTCAAAGCACATTCTCTGACCACAATGGAATACAATTAGAAGTCAATAACCATCAGAGACTTAGAAAATTCACAAATATCTGGATGTTAAACAACACACTCCTAAACAATCAGTGGGTTAAAGAAGAAATAGCAAGAGAAATTGCTAAATATATAGAGACGAATGAAAATGAGAACACAACATACCAAAACCTATGGGATGCAGCAAAAGCAGTGCTAAGGGGGAAATTTATAGCACTAAACGCATATATTAAAAAGGAAGAAAGAGCCAAAATCAAAGAACTAATGGATCAACTGAAGAAGCTAGAAAATGAACAGCAAACCAATCCTAAACCAAGTACAAGAAAAGAAATAACAAGGATGAAAGCCGAAATAAATGACATAGAGAACAAAAAAACAATAGAAAGGATAAATATCACCAAAAGTTGGTTCTTTGAGAAGATCAACAAGATTGACAAGCCCCTAGCTAGACTGACAAAATCAAAAGAGAGAAGACCCATATAAACAAAATAATGAATGAAAAAGGTGACATAACTGCAGATCCTGAAGAAATTAAAAAAATTATAAGAGGATATTATGAACAACAGTATGGCAACAAACTGGATAATGTAGAAGAAATGGACAATTTCCTGGAAACATATGAACAACCTAGACTGACCAGAGAAGAAATAGAAGACCTCAACCAACCCATCAGAAGCAAAGAGATCCAATCAGTCATCAAAAATCTTCCCACAAATAAATGCCCAGGGCCAGATGGCTTCACAGGGGAATTCTACCAAACTATCCAGAAAGAACTGACACCAATCTTACTCAAACTCTTTCAAAACATTGAAAAAAATGGAACACTACCTAACTCATTTTATGAAGCTAACATCAATCTAATACCAAAACCAGGCAAAGATGCTACAAAAAAGGAAAACTACCGGCCAATCTCCCTAATGAATATAGATGCAAAAATCCTCAACAAAATACTTGCAAATCGAATCCAAATACACATTAAAAATATCATACACCATGACCAAGTGGGGTTCATTCCAGGCATGCAAGGATGGTTCAACATAAGAAAAACAATCAATGTGTTACAACACATTAAAAACTCGAAAGGGAAAAATCAATTGATCATCTCAATAGATGCTGAAAAAGCATTTGACAAAATCCAACATCCCTTTTTGATAAAAACACTTCAAAAGGTATGAATTGAAGGAAACTTCCTCAACATGATAAAGAGCATATATGAAAAACCCACAGCCAGCATAGTACTCAATGGTGAGAGACTGAAAGCCTTCCCTCTAAGATCAGGAACAAGACAAGGATGCCCGCTGTCACCACTGTTATTCAACATTGTGCTGGAAGTGCTAGCCAGGGCAATCCGGCAAGACAAAGAAATAAAAGGCATCCAAATTGGAAAAGAAGAAGTAAAACTGTCATTGTTTGCAGATGATATGATCTTATATCTAGAAAACCCTGAGAAATCAACGATACACCTACTAGAGCTAATAAACAAATTTAGCAAAGTAGCAGGATACAAGGTTAATGCACATAAGTCAGTAATGTTTCTATATGCTAGAAATGAACAAACTGAAGAGACACTCAAGAAAAAGATACCATTTTCAATAGCAACTAAAAAAATCAAGTACCTAGGAATAAACTTAACCAAAGATGTAAAAGACCTATACAAAGAAAACTACCTAACTCTACTAAAAGAAATAGAAGGGGACCTTAAAAGATGGAAAAATATTCCATGTTCATGGATAGGAAGGCTAAATGTCATTAAGATGTCAATTCTACCCAAACTCATCTACAGATTCAATGCAATCCCAATCAAAATTCCAACAACCTACTTTGCAGACTTGGAAAAGCTAGTTATCAAATTTATTTGGAAAGGGAAGATGTCTCGAATTGCTAAAGACACTCTAAAAAAGAAAAACGAAGTGGGAGGACTTACACTCCCTGACTTTGAAGCTTATTATAAAGCCACAGTTGCCAAAACAGCATGGTACTGGCACAAAGATAGACATATAGATCAATGGAATCGAATTGAGAATTCAGAGATAGACCCTCAGATCTATGGCCGACTGATCTTTGATAAGGCCCCCAAAGTCACCGAACTGAGCCATAACGGTCTTTTCAACAAATGGGGCTGGGAGAGTTGGATATCCATATCCAAAAGAATGAAAGAGGACCCCTACCTCACCCCCTACACAAAAATTAACTCAAAATGGACCAAAGATCTCAATGTAAAAGAAAGTACCATAAAACTCCTAGAAGATAATGTAGGAAAACATCTTCAAGACCTTGTATTAGGAGGCCACTTCCTAGACTTTACACCCAAAGCACAAGCAACAAAAGAGAAAATAGATAAATGGGAACTCCTCAAGCTTAGAAGTTTCTGCACCTCAAAGGAATTTCTCAAAAAGGTAAAGAGGCAGCCAACTCAATGGGAAAAAATTTTTGGAAACTATGTATCTGACAAAAGACTGATATCTTGCATATACAAAGAAATCCTACAACTCAATGACAATAGTACAGACAGCCCAATTATAAAATGGGCAAAAGATATGAAAAGACAGTTCTCTGAAGAGGAAATACAAATGGCCAAGAAACACATGAAAAAATGTTCAGCTTCACTAGCTATTAGAGAGATGCAAATTAAGACCACAATGAGATACCATCTAACACCGGTTAGAATGGCTGCCATTAAACAAACAGGAAACTACAAATGCTGGAGGGGATGTGGAGAAATTGGAACTCTTATTCATTGTTGGTGGGACTGTATAATGGTTCAGCCACTCTGGAAGTCAGTCTGGCAGTTCCTTAGAAAACTAGATATAGAGCTACCATTCGATCCAGCGATTGCACTTCTCGGTGTATACCCGGAAGATCGGAAAGCAGTGACACGAAGAGATATCTGCACGCCAATGTTCATAGCAGCATTATTCACAATTGCCAAGAGATGGAAACAACCCAAATGTCCTTCAACAGATGAGTGGGTAAATAAAATGTGGTATATACACACGATGGAATACTACGCGGCAGTAAGAAGGAACGATCTGGTGAAACATATGACAACATGGATGACCCTTGAAGACATAATGCTGAGCGAAATAAGCCAGGCAGAAAAAGAGAAATATTATATGCTACCACTAATGTGAACTTTGAAAAATGTAAAACAAATGGTTTATAATGTAGAATGTAGGGGAACTAGCAGTAGAGAGCAATTAAGGAAGGGGGAACAATAATCCAAGAAGAACAGATAAGCTATTTAACGTTCTGGGGATGCCCAGAAATGACTATGGTCTGTTAATTTCTGATGGATGTAGTAGGAACAAGTTCACTGAAATGTTGCTATATTATGTAACTTTCTTGGGGCAAAGTAGGAACATGTTGGAAGTTAAGCAGTTATCTTAGGTTAGTTGTCTTTTTCTTACTCCCTTGTTATGGTCTCTTTGAAATGTTCTTTTATTGTATGTTTGTTTTCTTTTTAACTTTTTTTTTCATACAGTTGATTTAAAAAAGAAGGGAAAGTTAAAAAAAAAAAAAAAAGAAAAAAGACAAACAAGGAAAAAAAAAAATGATGTAGTGCCCCCTTGAGGAGCCTGTGGAGAATGCAGGGGTATTCACCTACCCCACCTCCATGGTTGCTAACATGACCACAGACATAGGGGACTGGTGGTTTGATGGGTTGAGCCCTCTACCATAAGTTTTACCCTTGGGAAGACGGTTGCTGCAAAGGAGAGGCTAGGCCTCCCTGTATTTGTGCTTAAGAGTCTCCTCCTGAATGCCTCTTTGTTGCTCAGATGTGGCCCTCTCTCTCTGGCTAAGCCAACTTGAAAGGTGAAATCACTGCCCTCCCCCCTACGTGGGATCAGACACCCAGGGAAGTGAATCTCCCTGGCAACGTGGAATATGACTCCCGGGGAGGAATGTAGACCCGGCATCGTGGGATGGAGAACATCTTCTTGACCAAAAGGGGGATGTGAAAGGAAATGAAATAAGCTTCAGTGGCAGAGAGATTCCAAAACGAGCCGAGAGATCACTCTGGTGGGCACTCTTACGCACACTTTAGACAACCTTTTTTAGGTTCTAAAGAATTGGGGTAGCTGGTGGTGGATACCTGAAACTATTAAACTACAACCCAGAACCCATGAATCTCGAAGACAATTGTATAAAAATGTAGCTTATGAGGGGTGACAATGGGATTGGGAATGCCATAAGGACCAAACTCCACTTTGTCTAGTTTATGGATGGATGTGTAGAAAAGTAGGGGAAGGAAACAAACAGACAAAGGTACCCAGTGTTCTTTTTTACTTCAATTGCTCTTTTTCACTCTAATTATTCTTCTTGTTATTTTTGTGTGTGTGCTAATGAAGGTGTCAGGGATTGATTTAGGTGATGAATGTACAACTATGTAATGGTACTGTAAACAATCGAAAGTACAATTTGTTTTGTATGACTGCGTGGTATGTGAATATATCTCAATAAAATGATGATTGAAAAAAAAAAAAAAAAAAAAAAGACCATTACAATGTTCTATCAATCCAGCTGCTTCAGGATGATGGGGAACATGGTAAGATCAGAGAATTTCATAAGCATGTGCTCATTCCTGTACTTCATCTTCTGTGAAGTGTGTTCCTTGATCAGAAGCAATGCTGTGTGGAATACCATGATGGTGGATAAGGCATTCTGTAAGTCATGGATGGTAGTCTTGGCAGAAGTATTTCATGCATGGAAGGCAAACCCATATCCGGAGTATGTATCTATTCCAGTAAGAACTAATCACTGCCCCTTCCAAGATGGAAGTGGTCCAATGTAATCAACCTGCCACCAGGTAGCAGGCTGATCACCTCAGAGATTGGTGCCATATCAGGCTCTGAGTGTAGGTCTCTGCTACTGGCAGATTGGGCGTTCAGCAGTGGCTATGACCAGGTCACCCTTGGTGAGTGGAAGTCCATGTTGCTGAACCCATTCATAACCTCCATCCCTACCACCAGGACCACTTTTTTCATGAGACTTTTGGGCAGTGACAGGAGTGGCTGGGGAAGGAGGCCAACTGGTATCTACAGAACAGGTTTTCTTATCCACTTGTTTACTAAAATCTTCCTGTGCTGAAGTCACCCTCTCATGAGCGTTCACATGGAACACAATTATCTTCATGTTTTTATCCCCACTCAGAAAGTTCTATCCACATACCTCTTCCCCAGACCTCTTTGTCACCATTTTTCCAATCATGTTCCTTCCAAGTTCCTGACCATACAGCCAAACCACTGGTGGCAGCCCATTAATCAGAACATAAATGCACCTCCAGCCAGTTCTCTAAAGGATTTGGAGGAAGCAGGGCCCTGCTAATACCTTGATTTCATACTTCTTTTCCCCATAACTGCAAGAGAATAAATTTCTCTTATTCTAAGCCACCCATTTCATGGTAGTTTGTTACAACAGAATTAGGTAACTAATACAAATGGATATGTAATCTGTGACATAATCATATATGACATTCTATACTGTAATAAATATAATACAGCTACATATAACATGTATAAATTCAAGAAGCATAATATTTAGAGTCAAAAAGAATCAAAAAGAGCACATATTATGGTGATTCCATGTATATGAAATTCAAAAGTCACGGAAACTAAATCAAAGTTTTAAGGGATATATGTTGAAATTGCAAAACTCTAAAGGAACACATGGACTCATTACCATAAAAGTTAGCATACTATTTAACTCTAGGGGAGGGATGAATGGTGATGATTGGAAAGGGGCACAAATGGGGTTTTGTGCTTTTCATAATGTCCCATTTCTTTTCCTGATTGGAGGTTACACATATTTTTGTTTTGTGATAAATTATTGAGATTTACATTTTTGTTTTAAGCACTTTTCTCTGAGTTTTCCACAATTAAATCGGATAAGACACTCAAGTTACTGACTGGCATTTTTGGAGGTATAGGGATATGTTGGAGTACAGCTAATTTGAGGGCATCAGTGATACTGATAATGTTTTATGTGACAACCTGTGCATTAAATTAAGGGTGTCCATTTTAAGATTCTTTTGCAAATCTTGAATTGTTCCCTATATACATAGGTTGTTGTGTACTATGTATTTCATAATTAAAAAAAAAACTTTAAAAGCAACCTTTAGTCATGTATTTGCAGGTTAAAATGTACTTTTCTGCAAAGCACTGCCATAATTCTGCAATTCCTTTAAAATATTCAAATAATATAATTCAGTCTTTCAATTTAGATGCAAGTTGAATAATTATAATGACATATATGCAAATGCAATTAAGAGATACCATGCATGCAAATAATCACAATTTCCAACTTCATAAATATTTCAGCAATTCCATAATACGGATGGCATTTATCAGGAGATGATTACACACTGCTTCTTATTGCAAGTTATTACAATTTAATATATATATATATTATATATTATATATTTATAAACTGGCTCATGTGGCTGCAGGGATTAGCAAGTCTAAATTCTGTATGGCCAGTCACAAGTTGAGAATTCCAATGAAGGTTTTGATGAATTCCTCAGGTGAAACTGGCTGGCTGAAATAGAGATAGAAATTCTTTCTGAGTGCTGAAATCATAAGCTCTCCTTTTAAGACAGTCAACTGATTGAATGAGACTTCTCTCATTGCTAAGATGATCTCCTTTGTTGATTGTAGATGTAATCAGCCATAGATCCAATCAATTGACTAATGGTTTTGAACAAGGAAATACCCTCACAATAACAATCAGGCAAGTGTTTCCTGACTAAACAACTGATGGCTAGACAACATAACCTAGCCAAGTTGACACATGAACTTAATAATCACAATATATATCTAAATATATACATATCTGAATTATATGTGTGTATATATACATACATATATATGTGTGTGAGTATATATATACCTACATATATATAATATATATATACACATATATATATGGAGGGAGGGGGAGAGAGAGAGAGGGAAAGAGAGAGAGAGGGCAAGAGAAAGATTATTTAGACATTCAATTTTTACTAGAATCCTTCATATATCCAGCAACAGTTCTTACTATAATACAAGAAGGCATGGTCAGAAAGACGTAGTTATCCAATGAAATTGTTTGCATTAGATAACAAACATTACTTGTACAACTTACCTCTCAGCATGTGACACAGTTTGGGTCTCTATCTCTCCATTTTCCAACCCTTTTATAGATACATTTTTTACTTATAATCACAGCTTCTTAACTAAGTTTTTGCCTCTTTCTCATTCTTTCTGCCATGTGTACTGAATTTAATCATTTTTCTCCTTAAATTTCCTTATACCTATATATTTTTTCCTTTTTCTGATTTCTTCATACTCATTTTTTTTTTGCTTGCTGGCATATGTCTTTGTGGAAACCCTAGGCAGTCAAAATTTTTTGCAGGTCCTGAATTGTTCACAGAATACTATGGACTTTCTCCTTACTGCTATGCCAAGTTTTACTTTGAATGTTTCCAAATCAGTAAGGGCAAAAGGTTAGAAACAAAATTTATGCCTGTGTCTTCCATTATTGAAATATAATTATGCAGTCAAATTCTTAATTCTATAAGTGCTAAAAATATAGCCAGAACAAGTTAAATGTTTTACATCATTAATTGGCTTTATTTAACAAATTTTCTTTCTAAAATGCATCTTACTGCTTTTTGTTTAATGTCTTGGA
Source organism: Choloepus didactylus (assembly GCF_015220235.1). Taxonomy (NCBI): domain Eukaryota; kingdom Metazoa; phylum Chordata; class Mammalia; order Pilosa; family Megalonychidae; genus Choloepus; species Choloepus didactylus. The sequence continues at coordinate 150,590,112 of NC_051307.1, read as the reverse complement.
GTAAAAGAATGATGGATGATGATGATGATGATGACGATGATGATGCTAGTGATGATGATAAAACAACCATGGGAAAAGTAGAGGAATAGTCTTCTCTAAAAATTTTTAAATTGAACATTTGGGTTACAAAATTTCGGAGTTCTTCAGTAAATAAATCTGTTTACCTTGGTTGAACTAAAATTTATTTCTTCTTGAGTAAAACTGCTTAATGACTTTCCAAGTTGATATACTTTTGAATGAGAAATGCTAACTTAAGTCCATATACATTTTGCTGCAATTCTTTACTCTCTTGCTTCTATTTCAGGGTCGCAATCTGAATAATGGACATGATTCAATTAGAGCTAACATAATTTATGTAAGAGTAAGCAATGTCTTCAGAGAGAGAATCCTAATAGAATATCAGAAATTTTTGAAGTTTACCATATATTATTGTATTTCACAAAGTAGCAATAAGATTTGTTGCATCCAGATGGTTAAGATACAGACAGAAGGACAGGAAAATCACCTATCAGACCAATTATAGGTATTACTACAATTCTCTTGATGATGTCAAAATAAACAACTAGAAAAAGAACAGACTAGAGTTCTTGTCACAAATAGCAAATTAATTTGCTCCACCAGTAAGAAATGAAATTAAAATTATGTTATAACACAAATTAAAGCATGAATTAAAGTAATGCATAAAATTATTCATCTTTGAAATAATGAGGTTTAAAGAGGTGGTTCTTGTTCTTGATGCTTGAGGAAAAAATATGTAAATAGTTAAAAAATCAATTAAAAATAAACTTAATAAAACTGAGTAGTAATCAGCTTGTCTGTATAAAGAAGCAGGGACTGTCATACAGATTTGATTTCCCTTCGTGACTAAGTAAAGTGATAAACATGCTGTCCAGGGAGTAATCTCTCCAAGGGATTGCATTGGTTTTTAGTCACTACCATTTCCCCTGGGCCTAGCAACGTTTTGGGCACTAAGTGCTCAGTAAAAAACTGCGCTGAATTAATGAACACACATGGTAGATCAAAGGGAATACTTGTGATTTTACCATATAACACACTTATCAATAATCATGATAAGTTACTAATAGCTACTAGGTATATGTACACATATATTCACATGCATGTATACTCAGCATGAGCATCTATAAATCAATAAGCTTAGGTGATACAGGGGCAAAGTTTTCTCAGGAGTGTGATATTTCTACGCTCAGAAAAGCAAAATGTGAAAACAACATAAATTGATCAGAATTGGAGTACATAAAACTGCCTTCACAAGGCAGAATGGTTTGGTCCTAGAACATTTTACTATAAACTGATTGAAGAAGTTAATGCATGAAATGCAACACAGTGTCATTTAGAAGTATGACATCTCAACTTTGGAAGAACAGAAGACATGCATCACTGAAGCAAACCTGTGCAGTTCCCTCCAGACAATAGGTAGAGATCCTACCCAGCAAGCACAAGAATGTATCCAACTCAGCAGTGTTTTCGCATTGTGAAGAACACAGGAATCATCTAATTAACTTTTCCTGTTTGAATTCCATGTTCATCAAGAATTATTCAGATAATTTGACTTCTTGGACACTTTGCCTACATGTAGACAATGACCTCTTTAGATCAATGCAAGATTTTTTCTCCAGGAAATATCCTTTTACAGATATCTGTGTAATCTATCAGTTGCCCACATGATTTATAATCTTCATTTATTCTAGGACAGAGATAAGACTGAGTTTCAGACTACAAGTCTGAGAAACAGATTCTAGGGAAAGATTATTTCACCTAAATAAATATCTTCTTATATAGATCTGACTAGATAGTCTGTCTGATTGACTGAAAAACCACCTCTCTCTGACTTCCTTCCCAAACAGTACTCTGTCTGCTTCTATGTATTTCTTTTCTAACTCCAGTTAAAAATATCCTAAGCAGGTACAGTTGGAGCTGTGACTTACTATTCATATTCCCTTTCAGGATGGATGGATTTATTCCTCCGGCTGTTGGGAGTGCTGCTGGCAGACAGTCCTCAGCTGTCAGCCTTCTTTGGGACCAGCCTTGGCTGGAGTGAATGGCTTTGCACAAGCATAGGTGCCATTCCTGAGGCAGCCCATTTCCAAAGAATGGCTGTGACTGACACAGTGGGGATAATAAGGGTAATAACTCTGAAGGGCTCCAGAGACCCCAACTCCCCTGAGGGTATGGCTGAGGCCTCTGTTGCAGATGTATGGATGCCTAATTTCTCTCTCTGCTCAATCATTTTTATTTCCCTACTGTTTCACATATGTTGATCTGAAGAACACTCCCTAATAAACTTTCTGGATGTCAAGCTGGAAATCAAACTTTCTTATTTCTGGAGAACCAAGTCTCTGCCAGCTGGCTCAGTTATGGCTGAAGTCCTTAATGGGAGGCCACTAATTATGGAAAGAATATAATTAAAGGTACAAAGACTTTTGGTCCTTAAAGGTATTTTTTACTATGTTTTTAGGCAACAAAAGATACACTAGATGAAGTAAGGATATGCTTAGTCTATATTTCAATGGTAACATTTTCTTTTTACTTTGCTTTTTTTGTTGTTCATTTATTTATACAATGCCAGATGTTTCCAAAAGATTTTGGTGGTTTTCTAAAGCCTCCTGCTGCTGAAATGTAGCTTATTTGGTGAAAATAGTTTGGGAAAGAGGCTTGGAAGCTATCACAGAAACCTGGAGTGCCTAAGGCAACTGCTAGTCCTCTTTCCATCTCTAAAATTCTGGAAACTCAAAAATAATTCTCATGTAAGGTTCACTGAACAGGAGTCTTAAATTTCACACCGTGAATTAGATTTGGAGAAATCATACCTGAATTACTGCTTCATAGCTTGATAATTTGTGATTTCTGATCAAAGCATGACCTTTATCGTTACCCTTTGAAACACGGACATTGAATAAATTTCTGTAAATACCATTTTAAATACTCATTATCCAGGTTGTGGTGGGCATGAAAATGTTCTCTTCAGATTTCCTATTCCAAGAAACAAGGTTCATTGACAGCCTCCACTGCCACCTCCTCTGGAACCACCTTTGTGATTAACCCCAAACTAGGCTTTCTTGAGCTGTTCCCAGCTAATAACTGTGCAAGCCTATTTATGTTGGGTGCAGGATTTCTATAACAGGTGACTTTGACTTGAGTTCTCCCACTGACCTGGTGAATACTGCCTTAGCATTGTGCTGCAGTCTAAGCATCTTCTTATCCAATCCTCCTTCCCTCTCCTTCTTCTGTCGTAGGTGCTATGTTCTTTCTTGTGGAGTCCTTCTTCATAGATTTTATTCCCAGGAGGTCTTTAGGGTATCTTCATCAAATTAAAAAAAATAGCAGCACAACAATGAATCATTTGGGATTTTGGTTACAATTGCATTGAGGCAATCAATTTGCCATATCAATACTTCCATTCAGGAGTATGCTATTATTATAGTTTGCTAGACTGCTGAAAGCAATATACCATAAAATGGTTTGGCTTTTAACAATGAGAATTTATCAGCTTATAAGCTTGCAGTTTTGAGGCCGTGAACATGTCCAAATCAAGGCATCATCAGGATGATTCTATCTTCCTGAAGACCAGCTGCTGGTGATCCTGGACTCCTCTGTCACATGGCAAGGCCCAGGGCAGACTCTGCTTATCTCTCTCTTCTCTTCCTGGTTTCATTGCTTTCAGCTTCTTGCTTCCTTGGCTTTCTCTCTCCTTGTATTTAACCTGTATATAAAGGACTCCAGTAAGAAGATTAAAACCCACTGAGGGCCATGCCTTAACTGAAGTAACCTCATGAAAACCTACTTACAATAGGTTTACACTCACAGGAATAAATTAGCTTTAAGAACATGATTTTCTGGTGTCAATATGATTCCAAATCCCCAAAGATACATATCTTCATTTGTTCAGGGTTTGTTTTATGCTTCTCATATATGCAGGTTACCTATTAAATAAGAGTGACAAATTAATGCTGGTATTTCCACAGCAAACCATGACTAACAGCAAAGTTTTCAAGATTCTGAGCTGAATTAATTTGTGACTAAATTTAATACCAAGCTAAACTATCAAATATATATGAGGGTAAAACAGACATATTTTCAGATACAGAGATTAATGTGACATTTTCTGAAAAATTTGTTTGAAGTTATATTGAACAGAATGAAAAAATGAAGAAATTATAAAACAAATGCTCAAAAATAAAAGGAAACAAATCAAGAGTATAATGAAATAAAATCTAAGGATTTTTAAAATCCATTAACAAATATTAAGATGTTGATGAAATAGGAATGCAATTTTCCCTCAGTAAGAAAAAAAAAATATTAATTAGAAGCTTTAAGAAAAGCAAAGCATTTACAGCATTTGCATTTTGTTTGAAAATATACAAATAATGGTAGGGCTGGAAAAAATATCAGTCTCAGATTTAAAAGGTAGGAAGAAGTAGTACTTAATGCAGTTGTGCTAATTTTTTTATCTCATTTAGTGGGGATTCTCTATATACTGTCTGTAGCTGAAAGAAAAAATATATATTTAATTAAAATTAAATATATCCAATAGAAGAATTGAATATAATATAAATATCCAACTCAAGAGTGGGAAGGGGGAAATGGGTGGAAATGGGAATGAGTAAAAGCAGTATTTTCAAACTATATTCTCAGAAATTATTAAACTGAACAAGTCTGAATTTTGGTTTTAATATATTTTTATATTTAATTTTATTTTAATATATTTTAAAAACTGTCAGTGTCTCTATATACATATATATGTATATATATGTGTGTGTGTATATATGTAAACATACATAAATGACATATACACATTATACACACACACACACACACACACATACATGATGTCCAAAATTTAACTTTTGGGACCAGATGAATTATTTTTTAAGACCTTATAATAATGCTTATCCTGCTTTCTTTATTCATATATTTCTGCCCACATATTTATTATTTATTTAATACTTCAGGCGTGAGTATTTCCACTCATATCAAACCATGTGATTATACTACCAAGCATATGTTTCATGCTTGATTGAATGGCAGGAATATGTGCTAGGTATATACCCACATCCTGGGTTGTTGTTCAGTGGAAAGGTGCAATACATGACATCACCGTTACATCATACTTCATAGATTTAGTACTTATTGTAAAGTTGTGATACTTCTATTATGAAATCATAAATATGACATGGATTTGTAGAGATTATTAGATCTTTTGCATGGTTCAACTTGCAAATTCAAACTTCCTATTACTTTTCTACCAAGTTTCTGAATGATTTAGTTAAAGAATACCTTGAGTTAACAAGTTGTGCACTAGAAAAAGGAACATTTTACCATTTGACTCATCCAGGCCAATTAGATTCTAAAGAAACTATAAAATTAAATTGAAAATGTTAAAATTTTTAGAATCCATAAACCTTCAATTACAATTTTTGGTGTACTCATCAAAATAATGCTTTAACTATAGATTATTAACTTACGTTATATACAGGCTACAAATGTAACTCCTAAAATAAATTATAATTATAAAATACTATAGCTTTTAGATACTCTGACAATTAATATGTAGGTGAAGCAATAAAGTTAATAAAGGCAGACATGGATTAGTAGAACTAAGGGAAAGACTCAGTGAGGCTATTAAAACAAATATATTCTAAATGGAGCCTATAATTCTCTATTTCTCTTTTGAGAATGGTAAAGCCTCTTATTGGGATATGTTAGATTTATTGGTCATAATATGTTAGTGCAAATTATTTTCAATATATTTTTATCTCCATGAAATCTAAGATCAGAGGCACTGTGGAGAGTTTAGGTTATGAACAGATGGGGAAAATCATCTTTCTGATCTATGTACTAATTCTGAAATTTCTATTCTGGAAGACTAAGGTGCTATGGGGGTCAGTCAGGGGTGCCTGGATTGTGGGGCTAGCAGAGTACCAGAAGGTTGGAGAGGCACAGTTAAAATGATATGGGAAGAAGCTAAAGACAGACATTTCTTGTTTCAATAGTAAAGAGATTTCTTTTTTTTCTCCCTCATGCATCTTTTCATAAGTTTTATATATCAGATCCTAAATTCAGAGAAGCTATATCAATAATTCAGCTGAGATACAATATGTTTTAAATGGAATTTTGTGGGAAGCAAGTACTAGACATAACATCACATTGCTCCTTTGAGAAAACATGTTTAAAATCCCAACTAACAGAGCTACAAATAAAATTTTATAACACAACCTGTCTATATAAGTTGGACGGTGTTCACCTAACTAAAATAAATATTGCTTTTCTCAAAAGTGAGAGATGACTCTTAAACATTTTCTTTATATTTCTGGAATGTTTCAATCTCTGTTTTGAAGCATTATAGATCCCCTGAAGGGTTATGAGACAGTTCTTCTCTCAGGATAATATGTTTAGTGTGAGTTGCTATTGTGGCGAAATAAATGACATCCGAATGTACTGGCATTTAAAACTGTAAGAGCAAGGCTCTGGGTTTGCTCTGATTTATGTTTCAGCCACACAGTTGAAAATGAGTGTCTATTCATTATTTCTGCTTTGATGAAAACGAAAAAGAGCACAAATTTAATAGCCTCTTTAATTTTAATCTGATGAATGTGTAATACAATTACAAAGTAGAATTATGAACTTTCCTTTTATTTTATTTGCAAGTTAATTTGAAAAGGGGGAAGAGTCTCCCATTTTCAATCTTTGCTTTTGAGATGTAGCATTTTATATGAAGGAGGTACCATAGACTTTTTCATGCCCAGGGTGTGTATAAATAAATCTCAGCTCATGAATGACTGATCTTAAAGAATTAGAAATTATCTCAAGTGTGAACAGTTACATCTCTTTTAATTGTTGAGTTTTGGTTCAATAGGTATATGGCTCTAGGGCATGGATTGTAAGTTACAGTGCTCCAGGGTCTTTACTCCATTGGCAAGTTCATTTGCAAAATGAAACACCAGTTTCATAATCAAAATTCTCCTTTGTCAAATGATCCCTGTAATGCATTTTGATGTTTAAATCTCCAAAACGGTGGTTGAGTCCAGGTTTAGAAAATACGGTTGAAGCCACCAGAGATATCAAAAGAAAAAGATCTCCAATGCAAAGCAATTTGCAAAGATGAATAGGTAGATGCACAATGGGATGCATTTTGCGTAGATAATAGACATTGCTAATTGTAGCCAAATTCTGAGTAATAAGAATATGCTTTCTTGTTCACTGAAGTTGAACATAGCCATGTGATTATTTCTGGCCAGTAATAATATGAGCAGAAAAGATGTGTATCAGTTCCTCTGATACATTTTTGATGTTCAGTTTTCTGGTCTTCTCTTCCAATTCTACAGTAACTGGGGGAAATGTGTCAAAATGAAGCCTCCAAACAGCCTGGTTTCGTGTGTTACATCAACGAGTAGAGAACTCCACTATTAACCCATATTGGAAGTTTATATTGAATAAGAAATAAGTCTTTATTATTGAAGCTACTGAGCCCAAATATTACAGTGGCAAAACTGAGCCTCTCCTTATGAACATAAATTGAAAGATATTGATGCATGGCTATATAATTACTGGGAAGGTGTTATGGAAGGAATATAAGAAAATACTTCTTCCATAAAAAATCTTTCTCTTTACAGGTTGAAATTTGCTACAGCAATATTTTACACTGTCTGAAAATCATGCAGTTTTTTTTTTAAATGACTTTAAATCAGTAAAGCAGACTTTTGAGTATTTATGTATATTAATACCTGCTTATCTAAATACCAATAATTGGGCTACCATGAGAGAAAACTCCAAGCTTTTCATTTTGTAAATATATTTAAACTTAAGAGATTTGTCCCAGGTTACCCCAGGTAATAAAGATGCATGGTAAAACCCCAAGTTTTCTGAAGACCATCTCTCTGCTCCATTACTTGTATCAATTTCATCCATATTATCATCTAATTGTATATGTGGAGGGCAGCCTGGGAAGCTTGTAGAGGAAAATTTGTGTTGGGGCTAATTTTGCAATCTGTTAAAGAACACCTAAAGCATGCATTTGGAGATAGAGGAGGAAGAGTTACAGAAAGTGAGATTATAGGACAAACTCAAAGTCATAGAACTTTTTGAGCAAATGCAATGCAATTTTTATATGAAGGTCACAAAGCTGTTCTGAAGGCACTTCAAGGGGACTATACAGTCCTCAAGTCCATATCATAGGTGAATCATAATCATTTATTCAATCATTTCAATAGCTATTATAAGTAAAATAATCTATCAACCTCCTAAACAGTTTGGTGTACATTCAGAAACTGCTCTCCAAACCTGCAGGTGAAAATCTCTTTTTCCCTTTTATAATTTCTGGATTTGTTTGCTTAGCTTTTTTTTTTTTCCCATCCAAAATGTTTGACACATAAGCAGATTTTCACACCCTGCTTCTGTTTAAGAGGAGCAGATAAGATGTTCTTTCAAAGCATTCTCAAAATAATTACCTGGTACAAAATTAATATTTCTATAAGGCACTGAGATTTTTAGATAAATTTCAATATAAATGCATCCAGTTAAATTTTATTACCACTTATCAGGATCAGGCTATAAATGGTATGGTATCTGTGCTTTGTTTATTTTCTCTTTAATAGGCATTTTATTGACATTTTGATAGACTCCTCCAGTGCTTCAGGTTATTAAATTCCATGCTTCAAGTTATTAAAGTCAAAGCAATGCAATTAAAAGCAGTCCTTTGATCGTGCATTATTCATTTATTTTTAGTTGGATATTACAGTGGAAAAATTTTAGAAGCCCAAGGTTTTAGATAAGTTGGAAGAGATGTTGCCTAAATAATAATAATAAACCTCATACAATTATATCTCTAAAAATGCTATTGGACATTTTCAAATAAAATTACCATTGATTGTCATTCTATCTATCTATCTATCTATCTATCTATCTATCTACCTACCTACCTATCTGTGTGTGTGTGTGTGTGTGTGTGTGTGTGTGTATAAAAAAATTGGGGGCTACTGTTGTTCATACTTGCCTTTCTTGAATGAAGAGTAAAGTATATGAGAATTACTGTTGAAAAGGAGAACTTGATATCCTTATAAATATGGCAGGGAATACAACTTCAAATGAAGATTATTTAACATTAAACTTGATTTTTATTCTACCAGATTATTGTTAATTCACTCTATAACAATGTAAAGGTCAGCTGACTAAAGTTCACAACTTATTATAAAAGCAATGATCATGCTTTTCATTTTCAAGTTTCTGCTCTATTTCAAATTCTACACTATAAATTATTTATGTTTATTTGTTCTTTAAATCTCACAACAAATTAATAGATGTACCAATTTAGATGTATTAGGTCCCCTGAAATGCCATGTTCTTTAATGTAATTTTGTGGTAGCTGATGTATTAGTGTTGATTAGGTTGAAATCTTTGAATTAGGTTGTTTCCATGGAGATGTGACCCACCCAACTGTGGGTAATACCTTTGATTAGGTTATTTCCATGGAGATGTGACCCTGCCCATTCAGTGTGGGTCTTGATTAGTTCACTGGAGCCCTATAAAAAGCTCAGACAGAAGGAGCTCAGTGCTGCAGTTAAGAGAGACATTCTGGAGACTGCCATTGAAGGTAACCTTTTGCTAGTCCAGAGTTTTCCTGGGAGAAATTAAGAGAATACCCCCAGATGCCTACAGATGGGAGAAAGCCATTTTGAAGTCGGAACCAGGAGCAGACACCAGCCACATGCCTTCCCAGCTGACAGAGGTTTTCTGGGTGCCATTGGCCTTCCTTCAGTAAAGGTATACTTATGTTGAAGCCTTAATCTGGACATTTTCATGGCCTTCAGACTAAATTTGTAATCAAACAAACCCCTTTTATTAGAGCCAATCCATTTCTGGTATTTTGCATAATGGCACCATTAGCAAACCAGAGCAAGAGGTGATAGGGATATTTCTTCTCTTTAAATTAAGAGACTAATGCTTAAATTGATTAAATCATCCCATTGTAAATGGCAGAGCCAGAATTCAAAACCAGCTTAATATCACTCACTCCATACATACAACACTTCACTACCTTGGTTTGCATAAAACTGTTTTAAAATTATATTTCATAATTTACAAAAATAGCTGATGCTTCCAGAGCATTGTGACAGACACTGTCACCAAATCAATTATATCAACTCATATTTTCTCACAGAATCCCTGTATTATTTTACAGAAATGAATGGTACAGCTGTGTAATTTGCCTAAATTAATTCAGGTATTAATTGATGGAGTTAGGGCTCAATCTGGTTTCAGCATCCAAGCTCTTTACTATATTTACTCTGATTACCAGTTATAATATAATCTTAGAGAAGAAAAACATTTTCATGAATGCGTGGTGGGAGCTTCCTTCCAGAATGGGAAAGTGCTAAATGGATTACCCGCTTGTTCACACCCTGATTTATTTCAAATCTCTGCATCCTTCTACGATTCCAATCTACTCAGTCCCTAGGTTCATCTCATCTGCTTTGTCTGTAGTGTTGACTTGGAGCTCTGTATTTTTTTTCAATTGATTCTGAAAACACATGCCTATTCAGTGAGTGAGTATCATGAGTATATGGAAATTTCTGAGAAGGAGGCAGAAGGGTAGATTTGTTGTTCAATTGTTACATATTTACTGTAACACATATACATCCTCATGTAGTCTTAGACAGGAAAGATTTAAGTAGCTCACCAATTTATCCTTGACAATATTTGGTCTAGGTCTAATTTGGCATCTCAGTACTCAGTACTTGGCCTCAATATAGTCTTAAATATCCAGTTTGTTACACAACCCTGATAAGGCTCTGTTTTATTAATTATGCCTGCACATCTGCCTCAGAAAACTAACCAATCTGAAAATGAATCCAATCAGGAGTGTGATCTTGCCTTTTCTTGACAGTTTCACTATATTTAGCTTAAAGAAAAGTGCCCCTTTTTCTCTGTGATGATAGATTTCCACCATATCTATGAGGGAAACTTACCTGACTAATCCTGGATTCTCTGTTCTTGTTTCACCCTTCCAATAATGTTCCTGGATTGCCAGACTGAACTTCCACCAGCAGCTCTGTGCTCTCAATCTCATTGCTATTTCAATTATAACTCAGATGAAATACTTTACAGAACATGCAGCAATTTAAGCATATATTTTTAGAAATGCATGACTTAGTGTATGCTTTTAAATTTTTTGCTCAAAACCAAACAAAATATTAGTGGAGAGCCCAGTGACAATTTCTTGCTACTACCTTGAACTTTATTTTAGACTTCTATTACCATAGCTTGCAATGGCATTAGACTTTCTAGCAGCCACATATCATCCATGGCTCACAACAAATTTGTGCTCAAACAAAATACATACAAGATTTCCTGTAAAGACAAATCTCCTTCCTTATGCATTTGGTTAAGTGCTTAGAAGCTAGATATAGAAATTCATGTTTTTACATAAATCATATCACATTTTTTAATCTAACACAATTTAAAAAATTAAATTCTAGAGTCACTTAGACAACCATGATATCATTTACTGGATATCACCCATATATTTGGGTTCTCTGCAAAACGTTAGAGTTCTTTGGCATGCCCCAAGATATTTCCATTCAGCCTGACATTGAACTATCAATTTATTAACCCTAGACACTAATTCAACCAAACCATTAATGGCAGTGATGCTAATGAAGAAGTATTTACTGAGTATTTGCAAAGTTCCCCATTCATGAGTATTTCCTCAGCTTATTTCTGTTAAGAGGTAGGCTGATTTCCTATTCAGGTACACATAATTTTCAGTCTTATAAGTTTCATTAATAAAAGGCCAATACAACCACTCTTAAAGGTAAAAACTTTGAGCACCACTATATTAGACTTCTGGTATGGATTTTACCTGCAAGTGTATCCAGAAGTCAGTCACCAATAACATCAAAACTTTTTGTTTTAAATACAGTTTTACTGAGATATATTCACATACCCTACAATCATCCATGGTGTACAATCAGTTATTCACAGTGCCATCATGTAGGTTTGCATTCATCACCAGAATCAATTTTTGAACTTTTTCCTTACTCCAAAAAAATAAAAAGAAAATCAATAAAAGAACACCTAAAACATTCCATACCCCCACCACACCCTATTTTTCATTTAATTTTTGTCCACATTTTTCTGCTCATCTGTCCACACACTGGATAAAAGGAGTGTGAGCCACCAGGTTCTCATGATCACACAGTTACACCATGTAAGCTACATAGTTATACAATCATTTTCAAGAATCAGGACCACTGGATTGCAGTTCAACAGCTTCAGGTATTTCCCTCTAGCCATTACAATGCACTAAAAACTAAAGAGGGATATCTATATAGCATGTAAGAATACTCTCCAGGGTCACCTCTCAGATCCATTTGAAATCTCTCAGCCACTAAAACCTTATTTTGCTTCATCTCTCTTCCCCTTTTGGTCAATAAAATTTCTTAGTACCATGATGCTGGGTCCAGGCTCATCCCTGGGATTCATGTCCCACATTGCCAGGGGTATTTACAACACTGGGAGTCATGTCCCACTTAGGGGGGAGGGCAGTGAATTTACCTGCCAAGTGGGCTTAGAGAGAGACAGGCCACATCTGAACAAAAGAGGTTCTCTGGGGAAGACTCTTAGGCACAATTTTAAATAGGTTAGCCTTTTCCGCAGTAACAAACCTCATAAGGGACAGCCCCCAGATAGAGGGCTTGGCCTACTAAATTGGTAGTCCTCAGTGTTTGTGAGAATATCAGTAATAACCCAAGTGTGGAAGTCCAAAATTTCCACATTTTTCCCCAGTTCCTCAGGGGGGTCCAACAAATACATTTTTTTAAATAATAAATTTTATTTTGAAACAAGTTCAATCTTACAGGAACAGTTGTAAAAACAGTACATACCCCATACATAGAACTCCATCATACCCTGACCCCCCTCCCCTGACACCCCGATCCATCACCTTTAAGATCCTGTCACACCACTGTCCCTTTCTTTCCCTCCCTCTCTCCCTCCCTCCCTCCCTCCCTAACACCCATCATCTATTGCTCTGTCCTCTGAACATATGAGAGCAAGCTGCACATATCTTTGAACAAACAATATAATTCACATATAACTTTCCCATGGACAAGAACATTATTTTATGCAATCTCATTAAACACAGCTAAGAAGTTCAAGAAATTCAACATTGATATAAAGCTTACATTCTGTATTTCCTTTTTTTTTTTTTTCTTGTGTCCCATCTGTGTCCCTTTGAGCCTCCTCTCCTCTGACCTCAGATCCCATCCAGGATCATCCTTGGCATTTAATTGTCATTTATTTAGACTGTCTTATTATTTTTTTTTTCAATTGTGGAAAGAGATATATAGCCTAAATCTTCCTATTCCACCCCTCCCTAGCATTCCCTTAGGGGGATTAATCACATTTAGAATGTTGCAATGCTATCAACTTCCCACCATCCATTACTAGAAATTTCCCTTCACCCCAAACAGAAACCCTACTCTCATTTCTTAACTCCCCATTGCCCCTCCCCCTACTTCTTGGAACCCCTACTCTACTTTTCATCTCTATGGTCATATTCTCTGATACTTTCTTTGTGTTTACCATGGGGCTTAATTTAACATCTTAAATCTATAACAATCTTGTTTTTCTTTGATACCAACTTAACTTCAATAGGACATGTAAACTGTGTTCCTATACTCCTCCATTCCCCCACCTTTCTGTAGTTCTTGTCAAGAATTACATATTTTACGTTGAGTCCAAAACCACTGATTTATCATTACAGTTTATGTATTTTAGATCCTGTAGGAAGTAAATAGTGGAGTTATAAATCAACAATACAGTAGTATTGGTCTTTATATTTATATTTATCTTTATATTTACCATGTGATCTTTATTGGAAATCTTTATTTCTTCATGTGGTTTCAGTCAATTGTTTAGTGTCCCTTCCTTTCAGCCTGTTAGGACTGATCTACTGGTGATGAAGTCCCTCAGCTTTTGATTATCCGGGAATGTTTTCATCTCCCCCTCATTTTTATCCTTCAGGTGTTTGTGAATTCTCCAAGTCTCTGATGGTTATTGACTTCTATTTGTATTCCATTGTGGTGGGAGAATGTGCTTTAAACAAATTAATTTTTTTATTTTTTATTTTATTGAGGCTTGTTTTTATGTTCCCGCATACGGTCCATTCTGGAGAAAGATCCATGATCACTAGTGAGGAATGTGTGTCCCAGTGACCAGGGATGTAATATTCTATATATGTCTGTTAGAAGTCTCTATATATCTCTCTCATTTCTTTGTTTCTCTGTTGGTAGGGCTCACTTTAGTATCTGAAGTAGGGCATGTCTTTTATTAGCAAACTCTCTCAGCATTTGTTTGTCTGTGAAAACTTTAAGCTCTTCCTCAAATTTTAAGGAGAGTTTTGCTGGATAAAGTATTCTTGGTTGGAAATTTTTCTCTCTCAGAATTTTAAAAATGTCATGCCACTGCCTTCTCACCTCCATGGTGGCTACTGAGTAGTCATTACTTAGTCTTATGTTGTTTCCTTTGTATGTGGTGAATTGCTTTTCTCTTACTGCTTTCAAAACTTGCTCTTTCTCTTCACTATTTGACAGTCTGATCAGAATATGTCTTGGAGTGGGTTTGTTTGAATTTATTCTATTTGGAGTTCGCTGGGCATTTATGCTTTGTGTATTTATATTGTGTAGAAGGTTGGGGAAGTTTTCCCCAACAACTTCTTTGAATACTCTTTCTAGACCTTTACCCTTCTCTTCCCCTTCTGGGACACCAATGAGTCTTAAATTTGGACATTTTATTTTATCTATCATATCCCTGAAATCCATTTAATTTTTTTCAATTTTTTTCCCTATTCTTTCTTTCGTACTTTCATTTTCTGTTCTGTGATCCTCGAAGAGGCTGAGTTGTTGTTCAACTTCCTCTAATCTTGTATTATGAGTATCCAGAGTCTTTTTAATTTGGCCAACAGTTTCTTTAATTTCCATAAGATCTTCTATTTTTTTATTTACTCTTGCAATATCTTCTTTACGCTCTTCTAGGGTCTTCTTTATGTCTTTTATATTCTGTGCCATGCTCTTCTTCAAGTCTTTTATATCCCGTGCCATGCTCTCATTGCCTGTCTGTAGTTCTTTGATTAATTCTGCCAGGAACTGTGTGTCTTTGGATCTTTTGATTTGAGTGTTTGGGTTCGGGTTCTCCATGTTGTCTGGTTTTATCATATGCTTTAAGATTTTCTGTTGTTTTTGGCCTCTTGGCATTTGCTTTACTTGATCTTTAATTTGTTAGAATTGCAGCTTGGTGACATACACTTTCTCTCACTAACCAGCAGATGGTGTCTGTGCGTCACTTATTCCCCTCAAGTCAGTTCTCCCCAACTTTGTGGTGTGTGGGGATCTGATTCTTTTGGGGTCCAATTGGTGCACTTAATTTGGGTGTGTTGTCGGTGCTGTCTGCCCTCAATGAGGGGCGTGTGCCTGAGCGGTTAGGGAGGAAGGGCAGGTTACTCAAACCTCCCAGGTGTTCCTGGAGATTTAAGGCAGTTCTCTGCCACTGACACAAAAGTCTTTGGTATTGGCTTAGGTTCCCTGGGATTTCCGAGTGGTTCCCCCCTCCCTGCTGTGCTTTTCCAGGACCTCTGCTGAGTGGGGGAGGGCCGTGCCACATCACAAGTGAGTGCCGGCCTCCAGGGAAGCTCTGGGCCGCCAGGCTGTGTAGGGGCGTTCCCAGCCTGCTTCAAAGATGGTTGAATGGGATGTGTTAACTTACCACTTTCCACCCAGCTCCACTCTCCCAGCTCCAGGACAATCAGCTGTGGGTGTAGTCAAGGCCACTGTCCACGGCCGATACTGTGTCGTGTAAGTGGTGCTGTGGGAAAGACTCCCTGTCAGGCTGGGTTTCTTGGCTCAGCTCGGTGCTGTGTGTTCGGCCCTGGGCAGGAGTAGCCCTGCCCGCTGGGGAGATGGCTGCAAGTCATGTGCCTCCCCTTTAATCCCCTGGACCTGAGACAAGCAGCAGTGGGTGTGGGAAGGGGTATCCTCCACCTCAGACACCAAGGCATTAGTCCAGACCACTCCCATCTTATCTGCAGCTGTTCCCGGGCTTCTTTTTTTTTAAAAAAAAAAAAAAACCGCCAACCCACCATTTCCCCACACTGCAGCGTGGCCAAGGGATTCAGCCTACTTGCTCACTTGTTTCAGAATCCAGAATCCTGGTTTCACCAAATGCACATTCCCTGTGGCTTTAGCAGAACTTGTCCAGCTGGTGCTACTCTGGAAGTGGTGTTCTGGGTCACTTGCTGGTTTTTTATCTAGTGTTTTCCATGGAGGTGTTTTTTTCTCTGTCTCACCTAGCCGCCATCTTAGGTTCCTCCACAAATACATTTTTATCTCTACCCAAGTTACTTTGGGACATATCAGGAATTCACCCCAACCTGTACAAACCCACCAGCTCTCACTTCTCTTTCAAAGCTCCATGTACTTATGATGTTCAAACTGACCATACAAGTTAAACTGTTCAGTGTGCTACAGAAGGTGTAGATCCTACACTATGTAAATGTCTCTTCACTTGGTCACACAAAGAAGTTGAAGTTTTAAAACACAGTCAGTGGCATCCTTTACCCTTTGGCCTGATTTGCCTTAGTCCTAACCAGATCCACTTCATTCATATTTCTAATTGAAGTCTGAACACTTTTTCAGCTTTTTTAACAGTTGCTGTATGAGGTAATACTGACATTCACAGCTGCTGAACTCTAGCTCTGAGTTTCAGGTGTCACACAGATACCAACATTTCCAGAGGCTGACTAGGTTATACATAAAGAACTCAGCATCTCAGAATTTAAGGATAACCATTAAAACTCAGGAATAGACATGACTGCTGTAAGAGCTTACAATCTAGGAAATTTACATTAAGCCTACCCCTGATAACCTGTGCTCTAAGATTCAATTCTCAGTGTTTGCACATTATAGTTAGTCTATATTAGATGAGGCATTATAATGTTCTTCTTTTTGTTTCTGTCATACTTCACTCAAAAATGCTGTACTTAAAATCCATTAACCTAGTTGCCTGACTGAGAACTTCAATCTGTCTTGCAGTTGCTTGATTTTATATTGTATGCATAGTTCACCATTCTGTTCATCAGTTGATGTACCATTAGGCCACCTCCATCCTTTGCAAATCTTGAATACTACCATCATAAACACCAGTGTGCAGATGTCCATTCATGTCCCTGCTCTCAGATCTTCCAATAATGAAGTTGCAGGACTTTATGGCACACATACACTTAGCTTCTTTTGGAGCCACCACACTGTCCTCCAGATAGGCTGCACCATTCTACTTCCCCACCAACAGTAAATATTACATCCCTTTCTCCATGTTTTCTCCAGCACTCATATCCCTCTGTTTATTATTTTTCCCTGCAATTTTATAGAGATATATTCACATACCATATGATCATCCACAGTGTGTAATCAACTGTTCACAGTATCTTCATAGAGTTGTGCACTCATCACCACAATCAGCACTTGAGCATACTCATTACTCAGTAAATAAATAAATATATAACAATAAGGTCAGACAACAACACCAGTACTAAGAATCCAATACCCCTCCTTTATATCTCCCTCTCATAGAAATTTGGCTTTGGTATATTGCCTTTGTTACATTTAATGGAAGCATATTACAATGTTACTATTAACCATAGACTCCATTTGCATTCATTATATTTTCCCCCAATGCCATCCTTTTTCAACACCTTGCAAGGTTGATGTTCATTTGTTCTTCCACATGTAAAAACATTTTTATATTTGTACATTTAGTCACCATAATTGACCACTCTAGGTTTCACTAGGTTGTAGAGTCCCAGTCTTGATTATCTATCTTTCCTTCTGGTGTCATATATGTCCCTAGCCCTCCTCTTTCAATTTTACTCACAGACATCTTTGTGCAGTGTACTTGCAATATTGTGCTACCATCATACAGTATTGTGCTATCCATTTATGGATCTATAAAATCAATCCAGTTGAACATCCTATTATCCTTCAGCATCAAATGCCTGATCTCTACCCTCTTTTTATTTCCTGACACCTTGTTTTCTCAGCTTTAACTCTCAATGTTTGCTCATTAATATTAGTTCATATTAGTGAGACCATACAGTATTTGCCCTTTTGTTTCTGGCTAACTTCATTCAATATAACATCCTCAAGGTTCATCCATGTTGTTATATGTTCCATGACTTTGTTCCATCTTACAGCTGCATAATATTCCATTGTATGTATATACCACAATTTGTTTATCCACTCATCCATTGATGGACATTTGGGCTGTTTCCGTCTCTTGGCAATCATGAACAGTGCTACTATAAACATCAGTTTAAAAGTGTCCATTCAGGTCTTAGCTTTCATTTCCTCTGAGTATATACCTAGTAATGGAAATCCTAGATCACATGACAATTCTACACTTAGCTTCCTGAGGAACCACCAGAGTGCCTTCTATAGTGGTTGCACTATTCTACATTCCCACCAACAGTGAATAAGTGTGCCTCTTTCTCCACATCCTCTCCAGCACTTGTAATTTTATGTTTTTTTTGATAATGGCCTTTCTATTAGGTGTAAAATGATATCTCATTGTGGTTTTGATTTGCGTTTCCCTAGTAGCCAGTGAAGTTGAGCACCTTTTCATGTTTTGAGCCTTTAGTATTTCCACTTCAGAAAAGTGTCTGTCCATGTCTTTTGCCCATTTTTTATTGAGTTGTTTGTCTTTCTGTTGTTGAGTTGTGGGATCTTTTTATATATTCTGGATGTTAATCCCTTATCTGATATGTGGTTTCCAAATATTTTCTCCCATTGTGTAGGCTGCGTTTTTACTTATCTGACAAAGTCCTTTGATGTATCAAAGAGTTTAATTTTGAGGAGATCCCATTTATCTATTTTTTTCTTTCATTGCTCATGCTTTGGGCGTAAGGTCTAAGAAACCACCTCCTATCAAAAGATCTTTAAGATATTTCCCTACATTTTCTTCTAAAAGTCTTATGGTCTTATTGCTTATGTTTAGGTCTTTGATCCATTTTGAATTAATTTTTCTATAAGGTGTGAGACAGGAGTCCTCTTTCATTATTTTGGATGTGGATATCCACTTCTCTGAACACCATTTATTGAAGAGTCTTCTCTGTCCCAGTTGTGTTGGCTTGACTGCTTTATAAAATTTCAATTGTCCATAGATTAAAGGGTCTATTTCTGAACACTCAATTTGATTTCATTGGTTGGTGTATATATAGTTATGCTAGTGCCATGCTGTTTTGACCACTATGCCTTTGTACTATGCTTTAATATCAGGTAGTGTGAGACCTCCCACTTCATACCTCTTTCTCAAGATATTTTTGGCTATTCGGGGCACACTGCCTTTTCAAATAAATTTGGTTATTAGTTTTTCTATTCCTGCAAAGTAAGCTGTTGGAATTTTAATTAGTATAGCATTGAATCTATAAATAAGTTTAGGTAGAAATGACATCTTAACTATGTTTAGTCCTGCAACCCATGAACATGGTATGTTCTTCCACTTTTTAGTCCTGTTTGATTTCTTTTAGCAGTTTCTTATAGTTTTCTGTGTATAGGTCTTTTGTAGCCTTGGTTAAGTTTATTCCCAAATATTTGATTCTTTTGGTTGCTATTGTAAATGGAAATTTTTTCTTGATTTCCTCCTCTTGTTGCTCATTACTTGTGTGTAGGAACACTACTGATTTTTGTGTGTTTATCTTGCATCCTGCCACTTGGCTGTATTCATTGATTAGCTCTAGTAGCTTTGCTGTAGATTTTTCTGAGTTTTCTACATATAAAATCATGTCATCTGCAAACAGTGAAAGTTTTACTTCTTCCTTTCCAATTTGGATGCCTTTTATTTCTTTTTCTTGTCTAATTACTCTAGTTAGAACTTTCCAGCACAATGTTGAAAGCAATGGTGACAGTGGGCATCCTTGCCTTGTTCCTGATCTTAGAGGGAAAGCTTTTAATCTTTCCACATTCAGTATGATGTTAGTTGTGGGTTTTTCGTATATTGCATTTATCATATTGAGAAATTCCCATCTATTCTTATCCTTTGAAGTGCTTTCATCAAGAAAGTATGTTGAATTTTGTCAAATGCCTTTTCTACATCAATCAAAATGATTGTGTGGTTCTTCTGCTTGGATTTATTGATATGATTTATTACATTAATTGATTTTCTTGTTTTGCACCAGCCTTGGACATCAAAACTTTTGAGTACAAGAAGAAAAGCACTGAAGAGATAATGCTGTATAAACACTGGCCTAAGTGTAATGATACCTGTGTTCTTCCAGGAATTTGCCTAGCAGTTGTATATTTGTGCTGATAAGTGTCACATTATACTAGTGTGGTTAGTTTGATTGTAATGTGCAATACATAGATAAGAATAGCTTAAATACACAACTTTTGAATGATTTACTTATATTGATAATATATTTTGAATGTGGAGTAAAGGTTATCATAATAATTAAAATGGCAAATATAATTATAACATTTTATTTAGCATGTCATTTTCAGGAGTTTTGCGAATACTACACATGCATGAACATGTGTAGTCTATATGACATGTGTTTGTAATAAATGTTTTGATTATTCATAGTTTGCATATGAGAAAAGGAAAATAGAAAACATTCATCATTGAGAAACACTTGGAGCTCTGATTCAAGCTTCAGAGCCCACACTCTTAGCCACAAAGTCATACCGCCTACATTTCTTATTCCTACTTACTGTGATCAACTTTTCTGAGTAGAATAAAATGAGGTAGTATTTCAGCTAGGGCCAGTTGAATTTACAGGATTCTTCTGTAATTTATCTATTCAAGCAGTTTCCTGTAAGCCACCATAATATATGCAAACTCTATAGTTGTAGATGGTTACAAATTACTGTCATGTTTACCATGTTTTTTCCATTATTTTCAACCATGGGTATTGTGGTGGGAAAATAAGGTAACCATAAAGTGACCCTCAATTAGTCACACCCTGGTATAATCTCTTCTCTGTGAGTTAAGGCAGAACATGTTACTTGTTTCTAACCAAAAAATATGGTGAGAGTGATGGGATAATCACTTCCTTGGTTAGATTACATTGTATTCCAAAGATGAAGGTTTTTTTTTTAAGATATAATTAAGGTCTTAAATCAGTTGATTTTTATTTCATCAAAGAAAATTATACTGGGTGGCCTGACTTAATCAGATGAAAGTCCTTAAGAGAGAGACTTGGGCCACCTTTGAGGTCAGAGATTCTCCTTTTGGCCATGGAGAAGCAAGCAGCCATATTATGAACTGTGTATGATGTGGAAGACCCTACAGATAACTGTGAGCTGCCTCTAGGAACTGAGAGCAACCCTGGTCAACAATAACCAAGAAAATGGGGACATAATTTCTATAACCACATGGAGATAAATTCTGACAACAACATGAGGGCCCTTGGATTTTTCCCCAGTTAGGTCTCTGATGAGACCTCAGCCTTGGTTAACACCTAGATTATACCCTGGTAAGATCCTAAAGCAAAGAACCCAACTAAGCCATGCTTGGACTCCTGATGCATGGAAATGTGCAATAAGAAATCTATGGTTTTAAGTAACCAAGTTTGTGGTAACTTTTTATGCAGCAATAGAAAACTAATAGAGATAAATGTTTTGGTAAGGAAGAAAGTAAATTATATACAGTTGCATACAAGTGTTTTCATTTACAAGAGTACCTTAAATATTTTTATTTCACCTTATAAAACAGTTATGATTTATAAATTAAAGGCTGATGAATTAATGATTCAAAGGAAATTGTCAATGTGGTTCATGTTATTAATGATATATTAAAAGCTCTCAGATCAGCTCTCACTACATAGCAGTAGATATTTTGATTTTAGCTATGTCATTATTCATGTTTATTTTTTTTACAAAAAGAGAAAAAGTTTATTTCTAGGTACAAAGCAGGAAAGCAGATGGCCTATTGGCTGAAAAATCAGTCTTCCTGAACTTCAGTAATTTTGATAGTTTTATAGTATTAGAAGATGGACAGGTTTTAAGATAATGAGCACCATGGCTCCAGATGATGTAATTAGAGGTGATCTAATTATTGAACATGCACAGCTTGGTGGTATGCTTAGTCACATAAAATATGTAAAAAATGGCACCTTAATAAGATGATGGGTTTGATTTTTAGTAATATAATGAGGTACAGATCACTTATAGGTTAAAGTCTAAGCTACTACACATGCCAGGTGGGCCCATTTTAGTTAGATCAAGCTTCAGTTATCAAGATAACTTTGGACTTGGGGTGGGTTAATTCTGAGCTGACCCAAGATGTTTCATTAATAAACATTAGGGGTTGTCTTTAGTGATCATAAGAATCTAAAGTAAAAAAAAACAAACAAACAAACAAACAAAAAAAACTGGACAAATGGGTACAAGTGAAAGCTAGTCATAAGGTTTCACAAGCACGAGGACACAAGATAAAGGCTCTACAATCATTATCAGAGATCCAGGCAGCTGAATTACAGTGCAGAGATTTCAGATATTTCCCTCTATCTACTCTAACATGCAAGAGTAAAAAGGAATATCTATACAATGATTCTGTAATCATAATCATCCATTAAATTCTAACATCTCAGTTACAACTCCTCTCTCTCATTTAATAATTTTCTCTCAATCTTAAGGGATATCTGGCTGATGACTCTTCAAATTTCTTCATCCTGACAACATTACGGGGCAGAGGGATGAAATTGGTTGTTCTTAGAGAGGCTGGTACTTCTGGGTTTCAGGGCTTATCTGGCATAGGAACACTCTAGAGGCTTTAAGTCTCTGAAAAACAAACTTAATTAGGAAAACTTTTATGGAGCCTATGGTATCCTTTAGGGTTTCTAGGAACACTGTTGGTTGGGGCTTGCTATACTTTGGCAGTTTGCAATATCTGGCTGAAATTTGCATAAATGCAATGTGGGGGTCCAGGGCCCAGGTCCCTTCCCCTTCATAGTGATTTCTTGTAGCTGCCTACTTGACTGGGACAGATGTTAAAAGTCATCAGACATCTCCAGGGGAGGAAATAATGAATTATTGTTAATGAAGCATTGAAACTCCCCTCCCCTGGTCATGGTTGATAACAAATATCCACATCCTTGTGTCACAAGACCCTGCCAAAACTCTGTTCTCATACCTTCCTTAAAAACCACTCCTGGTACCCCCCTGCTTTTGCAGATGCTAACTTCCATCTTTCCCAGCCTGCTGCCACTGCAGAACCATACTCCTGTAAGTAAGTCCTATCAAACTCATGTCTAACTCCACGCCCAATGTGGTCTTGTCATAGGGCTAAGCTGGATTGTGGCAATTGGTGCGCACAGTCAGGGGGATCTAAGAGCTGCTGGCTGTAGTGGGCATGAATTCTATAGGACAGGAGAGTCTGTGGGGAAATCACAAATTATCCCATATAATCTACATGGAGAGTGGTGGCTGCCCTCCTATAAGAATGGGGACCACAGCATGAGTATGGAGACACCCTGAAAACTCTGGCAGAATTGCTAAGTGTTTTGCAACAGATAGCATTCCATTCAGAAGAGAAAGTAAAACTGGAGAGAGATATGCACCTTGCTTAGGCTGAAATGGAGGACTCTCTGACTGCTTGCTTGAGTGGATGATCAGCTACAGACTCTGGCATGCAGGTATGCAAAAGTCAAAGGCTGTAAGTTGCTTTAAGTTCAAGTCCAGAGAATTTTATCTACTCCTGGATAGGACCCCAAAGCATGGGACCCCATAGACTCCTCCTTGGAAGAGGAAAGGGAGGAAAAATGGGAAACTTTGGCTGAATTAAGAAAAAAAAAGATTTCATTTATGAGCCTGTGAGAAAAACATTTATTTCTTAACACAATCTGGCCTCAGTATGATTTAAAATCAAGAAAGAAATCGCTTCATGTAAAGAACACAGTATTATAATTAGAATTGGTCTGAAAAAGGGTAAAAATGGTATTAAATTGATGTGTATTCAATCTTGAACTTGCCCCTCACAAAAGTATTTCTGTGTTTTTGTTTCTTGTGACTTTCTATTTGTGTCTTGTCTGCTTGTTCAATGTATTGTCTTGTTTCCCTGCTTAACGTATATTCTTATACATCTGGATGATAATAAATTAAAAAAAAGTTTCTCTAAGAGCTCTGTTTGAATTGCTTAAAGCACACACACACACACACACACACACACACACGAGTATTCCTGGAAAAAAAAGAAAAACTGTCTTTGCAGTGGGGTTCAAAGCTTTAGTTCTGCAAGTACTGTAAACAAACCTGGATATTGAAAAGAAATTGCCTCTGGAATTTCCCTACAACAGCAACAAGCAGACAGAGATCTGTCTCTTGAAAAGAAAAAGGCCTTTCCCAATTGTCTGGATCACAACTTTAAGTGAAATAGATCTAATAATTGGAAATAATGAAAACTACGGCATAGAAACTCCCAAATCCCAAAAACTTTTAAATCCAAGTTCAACAAGATAAGCCTCCTTCTTTCTGTCTCACTTATCCCTGCCCCCAAGGCCTAAACACTTAAGGCAGCTATGGGGGAAAGATCTGGATGCAGAAAGACATGAGAGGTGTAATTTAAAATCCTTTTTTTTTTTTTACTGAACCTGAAAATTAGAAATGGTAGGCATAGAAAAAAATGCTGCATAATAGGACATAGTTATTAATGCTTTTTTTTTTTTTTTTTTTTTCAATTATCTCCCTAGGAAAATCAAGCCAGTCTGCATTTACCTTTTCCTGGGGAGGCCCACAATGGACATTTATTTTGCTTTCCCAAGGCTATATACATAGCCTGACCATCTGCCATGGTGTCCTAGCAAAGGACTTAGCTAAGTGAAAAAGTCCCACAAGTGTAACTCTATTTCACTAACCAGTAACTCTCTTTAAGGTGAAATGTTTCCCTGCACTGCAAACACCAAAGCAACTAGTGGGTTTCTCGGGACTGTTGGGGTATTGGAGACCTTTGTTTCTCACTTAGCCCAGATGTTAAAATCTTTCTATGTCTTGGCTAGGAAAGGTTATCCCTGGGAATGGAACACCTCCCAACAGGCTGCATTTAAAAAGGCAAAAAGGGCAATAGCATAGGCATAAGCACTGGTGTCATAGATCCATACCTGCTCTGTGAATTGGATGTAGCCAGCACTGATATTGGCTTTGGGTGGGGTGTGTGGCAGAGGCAACATTCTAAATGAATGCCCCTTGGATTTAGTCACCATTATGGAAAGAGGCAGAACTGAGAAAAAGGCCACTAAAAAAGCAATTGTATGCTGTATATAATGCCTTATTGCAAGTGGAGTGATTGACACAAAGATGCCCAGTCAACTTAAAAATGGCCAGCCCTATTCAGGAGTGGGTTACTGACACAGCTTCTAAGCCACACTCTGGTGTGCACAGCTGAGCACACTGGCCAGATGGAAAGCCTACCTGCTACAGTACAGTGTTTTCAATACCAGCCCTCTGATTGCAGAAATACATGAGATTCTTGGAACAGTGTCCTCTATAGAGGATTCAATAGCTCAAGTTGCTGCACCTGAGATAGTTGTTGACATGACAAGAATTGTGGAATGACATCTGGGATGCCTGCCAACAATGAAAGGTAGCTGTGGCCAGCAGGTAGTGGACATCATTAAAGAGTGCCTTTTGTGCTGCTTGCATCAATCTTGTAGGCTACCACACCAGATGGGACAAATGGACTACATCAGTCCCCTTCTGCTCTTGAGGTATGCTTTTACTGCCATGGACACAACTACAGAACTTTTGTTAGCTTTCCTAGTGGGGAAGGTGAACCAGTGGGCCACCATCAGCTGTTTGAAAGGGTATGTGCTCTATATGGCATACTGTGGGAGTCCCAGGCCCAGGGCCTTCCCCAGGTGCCTTTAATACTGCACACAGCAGCTTACTTGACCTAGGACAGTTAATGTTTGACCTCGGGTGCTAAATGTAATCTGTATCATGCCTCCCTCCTGAAACTACCTCCTCCATGAAACTCCCTGATGTACTATTATAGTCTATAATCCTCCCCTCTTCCCTGTTGACTACAATCAATCCCTCCCTATGTCACAAGACCCCTACCCCTGTCATACCTATTTGCATGTCTTTGTCCTAACCCTTATAAACCACTCCCTGGCACCCCCTGATTTTGTGGAGTACCTTACACACCAAGCTCTGAAACCACTGCCATTCAGAGCAGCTGACTTCCCACCCTGTAGGTAAGCCCCCAAAATAAAAGCTCATGTCTCAGAACATGTCTGGTGCTTTCTTTAGTCCTTTGATTGCAAAAGCCCTCTTGGGCCATGACACATACCTACACAAATAGACAATGATTGGGGACCCCTTTTACTAAACAAATGACCCAAGCATGGGCAATAGACCATAAAATCTCTTTGGCAAAGGGTTTTATCAGGCCCTTACCCACCTGAACTCCACACCAAGAGCTGCAGCCCCAGATCCTATTGAAATTCTAATGGTGGGACCAATGCAAGCACTGAGAATCCAAGTTAAAGGGCCAGCTGCTTTACAGCCTAAGTGGGGAAATAGTAATAATTTGTTGTTGCCTGTGCCTCAGATCATAGAAAGTGGAGAAACTGAAGTCAGTTGGCCTTGGTGCTGGCCTATGCAGCTGTTTTGTTTAGGGATCCTAAGTCCCTGGGGAATAGCAGTTACTCAAAACCTTGTAATAAGATCTAACTGCCTGTTGAAATCTTTATCACTAATTCAGGGCCTCTTATTCCCATGGGAATCTTATACATGACTATATGGACCCTTCTTATGTCCAGATTAACAATTCATGCAATGGGAGAAAACTCTCAAGTTTTGCAGAGGGAGAATGTCTGGTATTTAAAAGCTCCTCATAATGTTCCTCTGCCTTCTACCTTGTTATCAACCAACAGAACTCTAGCATGTATATTGTTAAAACAGCAGAAATCACCCATTATTGTTCCCCATAAACATTTGTTTTTGTCTAAAAAATATCTTCCTGCAGTGGGCCTCAGCAGTAACTCACGCCCACAGTTGAACTCAATGTTGGCTTTGCATGGACTTGACACTTTTATGTGCTATTGGCCTTTCTTGGACTGTGACCCCTGTGAATTGGACTGTATGGTTAATTCCCTTTCTTGGTCATTGTGGCATCTCTTTGTGAATTTGTTATCTCTGTAGGGGGTGGGTTTCTAGTGTTCTGTTGTCTGTGGATGGAATGTCTGCCCTTTGGTCAACATAGTCTGCTACATGGGGGTGGATTTTGGAATCCAGGACCCGGGCCTCCACCCCTCCACAGTTACATAGCTGCCTACTTGACTGGGACAGATGTTAAAAGTCATCAGACCTCCCAAGGGGAGGAAAAAATGTATTGTAAATAGAGCATGGAAACTCCCCTCCCGTGATCACTCTTGATAATAAATCTCCACATCCTTGTGTCACAAGACCTTGCTGAAACTCTGTTTTCACACTTTCCTTGTCCTAACCCTTAAAAACCACTCCCTGGCACCCCCTGCTTTTACAGAGTGCTAGCTTCCATCTTTCCTGTCTGGTCACCACTGTGGAACAAATCATCTCCTGTAAGTAAGTTCTATTAAATTCCTGTCTAACTCCATGCCTACCATGTTCTTGGTCCTTGGCTAAGCTGGGCTGTGACACCAACAAAAAAATTTTAAAGACACTTAACATTTACTTTATATTTAAGTAACACACTCATTAATAACTAGAACAAACACACCAATTAACAATTAAACAGACATTAAACACTTACTGTACCTAGGTAACACACTGATTAACACTTAAGCATGCCTAGTTAATTTCATTGAACATCAACGAATTGTTGGATTACTATTTTCCAGGAGTATGCTCAACAGACAAACTCAGGTCAGGGCCTCAAATCCTGTAGAGAATGGTACCCAGAAAACAGGTCAAAGTAGATGGGATTGTTCTCAAAGCCAGGTCCAGGGGACTTGAGCTGCCATATTAGCTCCTGATCCACTTTTACCCTGATGACCCACTCACCCAGTCAGATGTCTGGACTTGAAACTGGAAACAGTTTTTCTCTTTGACACTTTTTAAGGCACTAAAAGTGTCTGGAGTGCCAGAAGGACAGAGAAAAACCCGACTGCTGAGCCTCTGGACTAAATACAGCCCAGTGGCCTAAAAAGGCTCAGTTACAGTGCTTACTTGTCCTACTGGGGCTCCAGAGCCTCAAACAGCAACCCCTGTAGGTGATGCCAAATTGTTAGTTGACCAAGGCAGTGGATTCTTTGCCAGATGTGCTCAAATGACCACTTCCTGAGACACCGCAGTTTCAAAGAGAGAAAGAGTTTTCGCTAGGTGTGAAGCAGAACAGATAGTCTATTTGCCCAAAATCTGTGTTCCATATCTATTTTTTAAAGTATATATGTGCTTATTATTTATGTAACCTTGGAGTCAATGTTTTGAAAATTAGTTTGTAAAAACCATATTAATAAGGATTGTTCATTTCAAAAAATCCTTATAAAATGTCAAGCTTGGAGAGATTTAAGAGATAATTTTATTTCTCATATACTTATAAATGCTTTAGTAAATATTTTATCCCAAAAGGCCCACATTATTTATTCATTTTTTTTGTTACTTCCTCAATATTGTGAAGGTCAAAATTTTGTACACCCAGGATAGTTTACCATAACTGACAATGTCATTTGCTATATGTATCTGATTAGAGAAAAGCCTGAGAATTTTTCTTCTGTTACTCTCTGAGGTGAGTTTTAATAAATATATAACCTCAGTGAGCTTCAGGTTATTTAACTGAAAAATTAAAGAAAATACTGGTTGAATATCTTAAAAGGTTTTTATGAGGATCAAATGTGTAATTTATGTAAAAAGTTATAAGATGAATATAATATATTTTCATGTTTTTCTTTAACATAACTTCCTCAAAATAACCTAAGCTTGCAGTATTCTTGTATGGCTACAAAACGAAGTCACAAACTAAGTCACAAACTCAGTAACTTTAAACAACATGCATTTATTATCTTACAGGCTGGAGGTCAGAAGTCTAATATCAATTTCACTCAGCTAAAATAAAGGTGTTGGCAGGGCCACACTCCATCTGTATGCTCTAGGGGAGAATCCACTTCCTTTTTTCCATCTTCTACAGCTTTGTTCCTTGGATTTCTTTTTTCATGTTCCCTTCTTCCATCTTCAAAGCCTGAAGTATAGCATCTGGCTTCACTCATCAGATTGTCATGTCTTCTGCCCTCAAATCTCTCACTGACTCTCTCTTGGGATTACATTTAGGCATGCAGGGATAATCTATGATAAACTCCCTATCTCAAGATTCTTTACCTAATAACACCTGTAAGGTTCCTTTTGCTTATAAGGTGATGGTCACAGGACACAGAGATTGGGGCCTAGTTATCTCTGGGTGGCCATTATTCAGGATATCACTGTCGCCAATGGTACTTTTTAAAAATCAAGTAAATATTACCCTAAACTGATACGAGTTGCACAGTTATTAAGCTTTTGTATAAAAACATATATTGCTTTTTTAAGTACTTTTTTTTTAAATTTTGAAATAATTTTAGATTTAAAGAAAAGTTGTAAACATAATACAGAGCTCCCGTATACACTTCATGTAGTTTATCTTGTTGTTAACATCTTGAATAATTATGGTGCATTTGTCAAAATCATGAGATTTACAGAAGTGAACTAAACTCTGGATTTTATTCAGATTTAACTGGTTTTTTACTGGTGAAAAATATATTCTTTTTTTTCATTGCAGGATCCAAATAAATGTAAATATACATTTATATTCTTTTATCTACTCCAGGATCCATCCAGGATACTGCATTATATTTAGTCATCATGTCACCTTAATGTCCTCTGGTCTGTGTCAGTTCCTCATTCTTTCCTTGTCTTTAATGACCTTGACAGTTTTGAAGTGTAGTAGTATTTTGTACAGTGTCCCTCAATTTGAATTTCTCTGATGTTTTCAGATGTTTTCCTCATGTTGTTGTTGTTACTATTCTCTTACAGTGAGGTGTAATGAGATGAGCTCTCATTCTTCTTCAAAACTGTGAAACCCAAATATTTAATTTTCCTACCCCAAAACTGAATCTATAATAAATTTAGTTAATTGTTATTTGAAACATCCTTCTTCTGGTGTAAACTCAATTAAATTGTGTTTCTTTTTAAAAATAAAAAAAATTCAATCAATTTAAATGAATAATCTTACAACCATTGATGTTGTTTTTTTTTTTCTTTCCTGGGGACCTCACATTGGCATTTGTCTAACACAAGTTCTAACAGGAAGGGGAACTTCCTTGTGGGACTGTTGTAGCCCCTGGGTGGAGAGGAGGGTTGCCTTTGGCCAGTGGTCACCGTCTCCTGCCCTACTCACACATTCTGATCCTTGGAGGCATCTTGCAGTTGCTGGCACGTATCACAGTTAGTGGCACACACATAGGTACTCCCTGAACTAAGCCCAGGTTTCTTTAAGCAGTTTGAGTTTCTTTTTCCCCTTTATCCTTGGTGGCATTTACCAATATATCCCACTGATGCAGTTGCTTTACTCTAGGAAGCAACCTTTAGAGTCATTCTTCCACTGCTCACTCTGTTACTGCAAAAACTCTCAAATACCCTGGACAAACCAGAGAGCTTCTGGTTGTTCCTAAGGTTTTCTCTCAGGTTTGCCCTAAGTTTCTCTCTCTCTCTCTCTCACTCTCCCTCTTTTGCTACAGTGCTTATCTTTTGGGTCTTCTGAGTGGCATAAGATATAACTGTGAGCCATCAACACAAGGTGGTGCATAAAGAGGCGTCATCAGCCACCTGTTCCAGAATTATCCCAAACCACATGAGGGATCTTGTATGCACTATCTTGCCACTCTCATCCCCTCAACTCAGGACTTTCTGTGTGGTGAGGTAAGAGAATGGAGCTACTGAGTAGGGAAGGAGGAAAGGACCAGATTTCTAACACTGAAATTTCCTAAATTCTACTCTTTCAAAACAGCAACTCTTTTTACCTCTTCTGCCAAAATTTATCAAACAAGTTCCTATTTGCTTAGTATTTTGTCTTACTATTTATTATTTGTCTTGCTATTTACTATTACTTACTATTGGGGTGTAACAGTCACTCCAGTCAAGAAACCAAACAGAAAGCTCAGAGAGAAATACAGAAAGATGTTGTTTTAGTTTCTTGGGCTGCTCAAGCAAATACAATGAAATGGGTCAGGTTAGAAAATGGAAATTTATTTGCTTATGATTTTGAGACTAGGAAAATGCCCAAGTCAAGGCATCATCAGGCAATGCTTTCTCTCCAAAAACTGTGGCATTCTGGGGCTGCCTGGCAGTGATCCTTGGTTCCTCTGTCACATGATAAGTTGCATGGCAGCATCTCCTGGTCTCTTCCTTCTTTTCTGAGTTTGGTTTCAGCTTCTTGCTTCCTGTGACTTTCTGTCTCCCATGTCTGAATGAATCCTTATGAAGGACTCCAGTAATAGGAATAAGACCCATCTTCATTGGGCTGGGTCACACACACCTAATTAAAGGTCCTACTTACAATGGGCTCACACCCACAGGAATGGATTAAATTTAAGAACATGGTTTTCTGGGTTACATACAGCTTCAAACTACCATAGATGTATTTTTTTTTTTATTTTTTTATTTTTATTGGGATTGTTCAGATGCCATACAATTATCCAAAGATCCAAAGTGTACAATCAGTTGCCCCTGGTACCATCACACAGCTATGCATCCATCACCACACTTAATTTTTGTTCAATTTTTAGAAACTTTTCGTTACTCCAGGCAAGAAATAAAGTGAAAGATGGGGAAAAAAAAAAAAAAAAAAAAAAAAAGGAAAAGAAAAGGAAACTCGAATCCTCCCGTATCTCTAAACAACCCCCCTCAGTTACTGACTGGTAGTGTTGGTATAGTACATTTGTTACTGTTAATGAAAGAATGTTGAAATACTACAAACTGTAGTATATAGTTTGCAATAGGTATATATTTCTTCCCTATATGTCCCTCTATTGTTAACTTCTAGTTGTATTGTCATACATTTGTTCTGGTTCATGGAAGAGTTTTCTAATATTTGTACAGTTAATCATGGATATTGCCCACCATAGGATTCAGTTTTATACATTCCCATCTTTTGACCTCCAACTTTCCTTCTGGTGACATATATGACTCTGAGCTTCCCCTTTCCACCTCATTCACATGCCATTCAGTACTGTTAGTTATTCTCACATCTTGCTACCTACACCTCTGTTTATTTCCAAACGTTTAAGTTCATCCTAGTTGAACATTCTGCTCATACTAAGCAATCACTCCCCATTCTCAAGCCTTGCCCTGTATCTTGGTACCTTATATTTCATGTCTATGAGTTTACATATTATAATTAGCTCTTATCAGTGAGACCCTGCAATATTTGTCCATATGTGTCTGGCTTATTTCACTCAGTATATTGCTCTTGAGGTTTTGACATCAACCCATTTTTTTTAAGATGGTTTTGTTCACACACCATACATTCCATCCTAAGTAAACAATCGATGGTTCTCTGTATGGTCACATATTTATGTGTTCACCACCTTCATCACTATCTGTATAAGGGCATCTACATTTCTTCCACAAGGCAGCATCAAAGAAGGTAGAGAGGGAAAAGAAAGAGGAAAAAAAATGACAGCTAGGAAGTAGCAAAAGGAAAAGTAATCTTAAATCAAAGTAGGGTAAAGTCAGACAACACCACCAATGTCAAGTGTCTATCATGCCTCCCCTATCTCCCCTTCTTATCTGCATTTACCTTGGTATATCACCTTTGTTACATTAAATGAAGCATAATACAATGATTCTGTTAGTTACAGTCTCTAGTTTACATTGATTGCATCCCTCCCCCAATGCCTCCCCATTTTGAACACCTTCCAAGGTTGACATTTTCTTGTTGCCCTCATAAAAGAACATGTTTGTACATTTTATCACAATTGTCAAACACTCTAGATTTCACCAAGTTACACAGTCTCATTCTTTATCTTTCCTCCTTTCTTCTGGTGTCTCACATGCTCCCAACCTTCCTCTCTCAACTGTATACACAGCTATCTTTGTTCAGTGTACTTACATTGCTGTGCTACCATCTCCCAAAATTGTATTCTGAACCACACACTCCCATCTTCTTGTATCACTCTGCAGTGCTCCCTTTAGTAACTCCCGTAGGGTAGGTGTCTTGTTCACAAAGTCTCTCATTGTCTGTTTGTCAGAAAATGTTTTGAGCTCTCCCTCATATTTGAAGGACAGCTTTGCTGGATATAGGATTCTTGGTTGGAGGTTTTTCTCTTTCAGTGTCTTAAATATATCACACCACTTCCTTCTTGCCTCCATGGTTTCTGCTGAGAGATCCGCACATAGTCTTATTAAGCTTCCTTTGTGTGTGATGGATTGCTTTTCTCTTGCTGCTTTCAGGATTCTCTTTTTGTCTTTGACATTTGATAATCCGATTATTAAGTGTCTTGGTGTAGGCCTATTCAGATCTATTCTGTTTGGAGTACGCTGAACTTCTTGGATGTGTAATTTTATGTCTTTCATAAGAGATGGGAAATTTTCATTGATTATTTCCTCTATTATTCCCTCTACCCCCTTTCCCTTCTCTTCTCCTTCTGGGATACCAATGATATGTAGATTCTTGTACTTTGTTTCATCTTTGAGTTCCTGGAGATATTGCACATATTTTTTCATTCTTTTCTCCATCTGTTCCTTTGCATGTAGGCTTTCAGGTGTTTCGTTCTCCAGTTCCTGAGTATTTTCTTCTGTCTCTTGATGTCTTCTGTTGTATGTTTCCATTGTGTCTTTCATCTCTTGTGTTGTGCCTTTCATTTCCATAGATTCTACTAGTTGCTTTCTTGAACTTTCAATTTCTGCTGTATATATGCCCAGTGTTTTCTTTACAGCCTCTATCTCTGTTGTGAAATATTCTCTAAACTTTTTGAATTGATTTAGCATTAGTTGTTTAAATTCCTGTATCTCAGTTGAAGTGTATGTTTGTTCCTTTGACTGGGTCATAGCTTTTTTTTTGTTAGTGTAGGTTGTAGTTTTCTGTTGTCTAGGCATCTGACCTCCTAGGCCACCCCAATCAGGTTTTCCCAGATGAGAACAGGTTCAGGTCACAGAAAGAGGAAATATTCAGTCTCTGGTTCCCCTGATGGTTTTTCTTAGAGGATTAATACACCTGTGCTTTTCTGTTTGGCAGGTGCAGTCTGTCACCACCTGTGTAAGGGGGTGTTGCCTGTGGCTCTCCTCTCCCAGGCTTTGGGGTCTGGTTCTGGAAAGGTGGGCGGTAAAGCTGGGCCCCTCCCTTTCCTTTGGGAAGCTATGCCCCCTCCAAAGAGGTCACTGCCTATCAGGAAGTTCTTTGTTTCTCTGACTCTGCTGATCAAAGTGTTTTGATTTTAAAATAGCTGAGTCTGCCTTACTGCAAAGCGCTGTGGGCTGAAAGTGGCTGCAGTTCTCTCCACAGACAGCAAAAGGGACAGAAAAGCTCCCAGGTTCACCCGTCAGCCTCTGGGCTTCTCGTCCTGAGACAGATATGTCCCCCGACTCTCCCAAGGTCAGTTGTCCCCAAAAGCCTCTGTCTGCTCATTGAGGATTCACTGTCTGTATTTAGCAGTTAACATTAAAATCCCAGATGGAGCTGGGCTGTGGTACGCTAGCTTGTTTGGAAAGTGCTGTTCTCTAGCACCATGCGGCTTCTGTGAGGGAGGGGCTCTCGGCTCTCAGTGCGGGTCTGCAGTTTTACTTACAGATTTTATGCTGTGATCTCGGGCATTCCTCCCAATTCAGGTTGATGGATGATGAGTGGACGGTCACATTTGTCTCCCCACAGTTATTCCTGGTTATTTACTAGTTTTTTGGTCATTTATGAATTGTTCCCGGGGGACTAACAGTCTTCCACTCCTCTATATGCTGCCATCTTTTCTCCCTCTCCCCATAGATGTATTTAAAAAAAAACAGGTATGATAGATAGGAAGAAGTGTAAATACATTGAACACTTCTTCTGTACACATTGTTGCATAATTTTAGAGCTAAACAGTTGAATTATTGACTAAGCATTGTGCTACCGTCAGTGGTGCTCATCAAACATTGTATCCGTTCACCCACATTTTCCACCTATTTTGCATTTAGGCAGGGACTATGTGGCTGGTTCTGGCCAGTGCATTGTGGACAGAAGCACACATGATTTGGTGCTACACTCCAGCTGTCTCTTCCCTTGCCATAGTGATTAATTGGCCTGCTGTTTCTAGAAAGTGACAGTACAGCTTCCATCAGCCTGGATCCATGAATGTCTGTGTGTTGCACCAATTTGGGCTTGTTTGTTATTGCAGCAATACAGGATTATCTGTGAACTATGTCCATTTTGTCTTTTAAAATCTTAACTTATATTTGCTGAATAAAACATCAATATACAATTTTTCCTTTAATATGAACAGATGTTCTCCTTGAAGTTCCTGAGGGTAACATTCTAGTCCATATTTTCCAGTTTTTCTAGTCCATATTTTCCAAAGTGTAAAGATTCTAAAACCATCTGGAACCCACTACAGATTGGTAAAATCAGAATCAGCTGGGCAAGGTCTCAGGAATACATTTTATATCAGGTAACTTCCTGATTATCATAATCAGGAAAATTTGGAAAATAAAGTTTGGTCTATATTATGTAAAAGTAAGCTTATATATTTAATTTCACTCTGGTCAAAAATATTTCTTCCCCAAAAAACCATCACAGAGAAACATGGACTTTCAAATCTTCCTTAACGCAAACCTGAGAATTTACTTATATGTGACTAACCAGTTGCAATATTCAAGAAGGCTCCTATTTTTTGGAGAAATGGTAAGACCTGTATAATCAGATAGATTACTGATATTTTAATGAGTAGATATATGATGAGAAAATGTGAAGTTGTTTGTGTGGGCTTTACATGAAGGGTCTATGTTGACAAATAGTCCAAAGGTTTTCAAATATTTCCCTTAACCAGAATATAGCTCCTTGACAGAGAAGTAGGGGGAGTATCTTAAGTTTTATATGAATATGCTGTTAGCTTTCCACTGTCATTAAGCTGTTTCTTTGAGTAAAAATTAATTTAAAATAGTGAAAAAATAAGGTAACCTAGTTTTTCAATTGCTGAGTGTAAAATTCTCACTTTGCAAAGGAAATAAAGGAAAATATGCTCAAATGTTAATCTTTGCATAAAAATTATAATATCAAACATCTTCTTAATTCCATTTTTACCTTTATTTTTCTATGGTTTAAACCAAGAAGATATTAGCAAAGGTTTTATTTTTAAATTTTAGAATTTTAAATTTTATTTCCCCTGAGTTGAAATTAATCTTCTTAAATAAATCAATGGTATTGTGGTAAAATATTTCTTCTACACATGGGAACATTTCTAGTTTTATCCTATTTTTTGCTGTTGTATTATTTATAACAAATTACAGGGCATTTTTCTCACTCAGTCTGTAAGATAACATTAAAATTAAGTTTTTATCTTCCTTTGGAGGAAATATTACTCCATTTAGTAAGTAATAATGACATTATTTTTTAGGTGAGTTTAGGAAGGAAGAGAAAAAGAAAACACTTCAAGCTACTAAGAATTCAAAACTTTTAATTGTGGTTTTTCTCATATTGTGAAAAATAATAGTTAAAATTATTTGGAAACAAATGCACATGGATGTATATCCTCAAAAAAATTAATTGTAGCATTGCTTATAATATCAGAAAACTGGAAACTATCAAAATGTGTAACATTGGAAAACATTGTAAAGTTGTTAAATCAACTGTGAGACTTTATGAATATTGAAGTAAATTTTAATGTATATACAATATGTAAAATTGAAGTACTTGCAATACAGTATAT
The DNA here is from genome assembly GCF_015220235.1 of Choloepus didactylus. Lineage (NCBI taxonomy): Eukaryota > Metazoa > Chordata > Mammalia > Pilosa > Megalonychidae > Choloepus > Choloepus didactylus. The sequence continues at coordinate 150,553,211 of NC_051307.1, read as the reverse complement.
GTGATATGATATGATCTTTTTTATAAGAATATAACATGCTAGAACTGATAGATATAGATAGATGATAGACAGATAGATGATGGAGAGAGAGAGAGAGGAGAGAGAGAAGATAACTTCTAAAATGAGACCCAAAAGGTGTTAGCCTCTTAAGGAGAGAATAGAATATGATGGAGAAAAAAACCTTTTAATTTTCACCTCCGGAATTTTTGTCTTATTTCACAATGATACATGGAAGAATATCCTTTTTGAAAAATCTTTGTGAACAATCTGAATGTTATTTACGTAAATTGTTAGGATTGTGGTTCTATGATATAAACCGTGATTCTAAGATACATAAATAATTTAAAAACTGTACTTCAGCAATGCCAAAGGTACTACTTTAACTAAGGCATGGAAAGAAATTCTCTGCATCCATGGAAAGGATAGAATTCAATCTTTCTATTTGACATAAGGAAAAAAAAGTATATAATATTTTTGTGATGACTAGGATGGGTGAACAATTTTTTTGTATATTTGAGTGATAAGCAATTTTTCTTAAATTTTTATATTGAATTTTTATATTAGCTGTTAATAATATTGTTTCACTCCATAAAACATTTTGTATTTCTGATTTTTTAATTGCTATTAGAATTAATATTCAATAAATATAGTTTTAAATTTTTCTTTTAAAGTCTGTAAGTCATGTTATTTATTTATGTTTTTCCTTTTATTTTTTACTTAGATCATACCTTCTGTGGTAATTATTAGCTTAAATTTTCAAAGCATTTAATATCATATATGTTGCAAGATAAAGAATCAAATTTTATTTTATTAATAGATTTAAAATATTGTCTTACACAATTTTATCAGTAGTAAATTCTTATATATACTTAGAATTATTGTTGGGCTTTATACCGTATTATCTGGCTGATCTCACATCCATTTATACCACAGAAATCTCTCCTCATTTTTCTGTGCTTCTCAAATTTTTGTGTTTTATAACTTATTCTACCAAATTAATGTTAGATCATTTCTAGTTAATAAAATTCCTTTCTGGTTTGAGTTATAAGTCCATTAAATGTGCAAATAGAATGTATATAATTGACACCTATACAATATTGAATGATCTCCATTAAGTAATATATCTTCATTGATATATATCTACTGTTTCATAGTTTTTATTTTACAAATAAAATTCATATAAATATAGCAGTTAATGGAAATTTAATTATTTCTAATTTCTTTCTTCCTTCTTCCTTTCCTTTCCTTCCTTTCTTCCCTCCTTTCTGTAGTTTTCTTTTTTTCCCTTTACAAACAGTGCTACAGTTAAAACTCTTGAACACATCTTGTGAATGTGTGAGCTTTCTCTAGGAAATATAGCAAAATACTTTTTTTATTCATAGGTACATAATGGTCAACTTCACTGTTGCCTGATTGATCTCTGATTCATATTTTAACCAGTGAGTTACAGGGAATAAGTGTTTGTGAAGTCCTACACTGCTTTCAACACTTGAAAATTTTAGTGTTTTTGTCGATATGATGGATCTGAAAACTACTTTCATGGTGCTTTTTACTTTTATTTCCTTGAATTTCAGTGAGACCAAGCATCTTTTCATTTGTTTATTTTCAATTTAGTTTTTCCTTCTTTGTGTAAATGTCAATTAGTATGTTTTCCATTTTTTATTGCTGTAGTTATTATTTTTTTCTTATTGAATTGGAGAAGATCCTTAAAAATCCTGTTTATAGATTTATTTTCCATCCCCTTGGTGACATTTTTATTTTTAAATCTTGTCCTTTGATTTAAAACTTTTAAATTAATATAGAGGAAACTTTCTTTGATTTTCTTTGTGGTTTACCTTTGTGGTGGCTATATTAATAAAGATTTCCTAGATTCAAGTAATAAGGTTTTCTCCTGGTTTTTCCTGAATGTTTTAAATGTTTTTCAGAGTTAGAACAGATTGGGGGAGAAGAATTAAAACATTGCAAAATGAAAAGTATTTTAGGTTCACAGTTTATTTATCACTCATTATTTTTTATTGGCAGAAGATTAAATGGGTCGCTATGTTCACCTTCTTTGGTTCAAGTTAGCAAAAACAGGTGGTGTTCAATTCATAAAGGGAGTTCTTGTTTTTGTGCCTCTTTTTGTAAGTCAAGGTAAATACCATCAACAAAAGGATCATTCCACATTTGACTGAAAGGAAAAGGTTGATTGGGGGAAAATAAATTATTTTTCTTCCAATCAAGCATATACATTCACAAAACATGTAAAATACACAAGAATTTATTAAGGGAAACATAAGAATTTGTATCTTTGTGGAAAATTTTCCACCTTTCCACTCCACATTATAAAGAAGTATTTCAGTATTCTTTAGATGAATCAAAACTTTCTTTATTAGCCAACAATTTCTTTTCCATAGTACTATGATCATGAATTTTCAGTATGCTCCTTTAAATAACAATTAAGTCCACAAGGTTTTCTGAATCTGGAAAGATTACGCTACTCCCTGAAAAGGTAAAAACTGCTTATAATTTATTTTGCTTAATATTTGAAAACAGGTAAATTATGTATAAAGTAATAAAGATACCTAAAATTAGGATTCTAAATATATTTTATTGCTTAGTGGTAGACCAAAGATCTATCCCAAATTTCTTGTTTAGGAAATATTAGGAAACTGATATCCAGATTGGTGTAATGAAAGCTCTTTTATGACAGAGGTAGCCAAAGACAAAATTATGACCAGAGTCTAGTATCATCATCCAATGTCTTTCCCCTGTACCAAGCTCCATCACCAGAAGAATCATATAATCATAAAAATCTTAATCCCTAAAGAAGAAGATGACAGTGAGGTTGCATAGTGCACACATAACCCTGTATTTTATTTTTAGTACTATGAATGACTAGATATATCTTGCACATTGTGCACTTATTACAAAGTGACATTTACTCTCAAGGAAATGCTGAGCTTCCATTTTTCCTTTTTTTTTTTGATTGGTAGCAGAACTGGAACATGCAAGCTGTCAAATATATGTTTCTTTTTTGTTACCTAAATAGAATAGCTTCATATTAACTGCCTAATAGCAATCAGTGATGTGGATTACATTAGGAAAGTAGGGCTGAAAATAATGCATGCTTATTTTGAGAGAAAACTGAAATACCTAAATGAATCTAGAGTTTAGTTTGTGTATTTCTGTGGAAAGGTGATAGCATTGTTAAAATAAACTAATTTCATCTTGATGAGTTGACAGGTTTCTTTTTTTTTATTAAATTCAGTTTTATTGAAATATATTCCCATACCATACAGTCATCCATGGTGTACAATCAACTGTTCACAGAACCATCATATAGCTATGCATTCATCACTTGAATCTATTATTGAACATTTTCCTTACATCAGAAAGAATCAGAATAAGAATAAAAAATAAAAGTAAAAAAGAACACCCAAATCATACCCCCATCCCACCTTATTTTTCATTTAGTTTTTGTCCCCATATTTCTACTCCTCCATCCATACACTAGATAAAGGGAGTGTGATCCACAAGGTTTTCACAATCACACTGTCACCCCTTGTAAGCTACATTGTTATACAAATGTTTTCAAGAGTCCAGACTACTGGGTTGGAGTTTGATACCTTCAGGTATTTACTTCTAGCTATTCCAATATATTAAAACCTAAAAGTTGTTATCTATATAGTGCATAAGAATGTCCACCAGAGTGACCTCTCGACTCCATTTGAAATCTCTCAGCCACTGAAGCTTTATTTCACTTCATTTCACATCCCCCTTTTGGTCAAGAAAATTTTCTAAATCCCATGATGCCAGGTTCAGATTCATCCCCGGGAGTCATATCCTGCATTGCCAGGGAGATTTACATCCCTGGGAGGCAGGTCCCACATAGTGAGTTCATTTGCTGAGATGGCTTAGTTTGAGAGAGAGAGAGGGCCACATCTGAGCAACAAAGAGGCAGCTGACAGGCTTTTGATATTCTTTCATACCAATAAGTAAAGTTAAGAATATTAAAGGGGGAAAAAATCTGAAAAACACTAAAATATTCCATATGATTTTAATGGGCAGTAGTTGCAAGTAAATCTAATACCGCTGAACTCAGTACTTTACATTTAGCCAAAAGAATTAATAAATATAAGCAAACTATTTATGAGGAATTTTATAATATCAATAGAGTAACATTAACGGGCTTGAGTCATCTGTGAGAAAACAGAAAGGTTAAATTTCTTATTCGTGATCTCACAAAAATATAATGAAGCCAAAATTAGAATGCAGGAGGTCCTGAGTCATAACCCTTTCGTTATTTCTGTGGGCTTTGCTTTGCTAACTCATGGTTTGCAGTCATTTTCCTTGCATAAAAACAATCTTTTCCTGGCTATGTACATGTGAGTAACTTTAGAAAAGAGTGATTAAAGACTACTATTAGTAGAAATCATGACAGTAAAACTGCTAATTTTTACAAAGTACAGTGCCATGAGACAATTATATTCCCAATTTACAGATGCAGTGTATGAGTTATCAAGAGGTTGTGACTTTCTCTGTCTCAGACACCTAGTAAAAACTGAGTACTTAAAAGTAGGTCTTCTCTAAGTTCGTATGTCACAGACGTAATGCGAATACCTGGTGGTTTTTTTGTTTTGCAAAAGGCAGAAACCCACTTGAAATAGCTTGGGCTAAAATTTGAGGCTCTGTTGGCTCACCGACTGCAAGAAAATGTTGAAGTATTAATGCAGGAAGTGCAGGGATACATCTGGAAGGGACTGCAAATCTCAGAGTAAACCATATTTTCTCTTTTGCAATCAGATGCACACATGCAAGTAAATACACACACAAACACACACACATACAAGCATCTGCTTCTCTCTGAAGGTGGCTTCATTCCCCTTCACTAAAGACTTTCTCTTGTAGGAAAATGGTAACACCCAGGATGCTCTTGGAATGGGCTTTGGTCCAAGGCTTTCTCAAGAATTTCTTGTTAGTGGACAGATATCTGTATCTGGACCTCCCAGAGTCCTAGAGGGTACACACTTACATGTTTAGACTTCCTCTTCTGCTTTTCTCCTTTATAATTGCACTCAAGAACTTAAGCATAACTCATTAAATGAGCATCTAGTTATGTATTAATCATAAGAACATGAGTTAATATTTATTCAGTGTCCTCTACTTGACCTTTACAGGGCTAAATGATTTGCATTTTTATCTCAAATTATCACAGAAACTCTGTAATTTTCTGCTCTACTAATGAGGAAATAGAATTTCAGGAAGGGGTTGAGATTTGAACCCACCTCTGTGCAGCCCCAAAGCCCATGTCCATTTCTATTTTATCTAATAGGGTTTATGGTTTGCTTCAAATAATTCATTATGCTAATTTTATCATTAACCTCTTATCCACAAAGAAATTGAAGTTTAAACTACTTTTGAAAGAATACAGCTATCAATTTTATGCTGAAAGTATATCCAAATTTTTTCCTCAACAAATGGGTAAGTGTATCAGAGAAACTATGATACTACAGATTTTAAAATGAATTTAGAGCTGAAATATTTCAATATGATTATAATTTCAGTGGAGGATAAATTTTTAATTTATTAAGATTCACATTTCAGTGAACCATATGCTCATGATGTTTTAATTAGCTCTTTGATTAATGACAAATACACTTTTCTAAATATAAAATAAGAAAGAAATCTAGGGAAGAAAAATATACAATAGGGCCATGACTATAAAGCAAAACATATATATATATGGTATTAACATAATTTTATAACTTCAAAGATAATAAATAGGAAATAACTATTGTGTCATGAAAGTTATCTTGGTAACTTTCTCATATGGAATTTGAGATGGTGTTCTCATTTGCTAATGCTGCCAGAATGCAAAACACCAAAGATGGATTGGCTTTTATAAAAGGGTATTTATTTGGTTACACAGTTACAGTCTTAAGGCCATAAAGTGTCCAAGGTAACACATCAGCAATCACGTGCTTTCACTGGAGGATGGCCAATGGTGTCCGGAAAAACCTCTGTTAGCTGGGAAGGCACATGGCTGGCGTCTGCTCCAAAGTTCTGGTTTCAAAATGGCTTTCTCCCAGGATGTTCCTCTCTAGGCTGCAGTTCCTCAAAAATGTCACTCTTAGTTGCCCTTGGGGAATTTGTTCTCTCTTAAGCTTCTCCGGAGCAAGGGTCTGCTTTCAACAGCTCTCTTCAAACTGTCTCTCATCTGCAGCTCCTGTGCTTTCTTCAAAGTGTCCCTCTTGGCTGTAGCTCCTCTTCACAATGTCACTCACAGCTACACTGAGTTCCTTCTGTTTGCCAGCTCATTTATACGGCTCCACTGATCATGGCCCACCCTGTTTGTGTGGGGTCACGCCTCCATGGAAATTATCCAATTAGTGTCATCACCCACAGTTGGGTGGGGCACATCTCCATGGAAACACTCAAAGAATCACAGTCTAATCAAAACTGATACATCTTCCCACACAAGATTACATCAAAGATAATGTTTGGGGGGACACAATATATTCAAACTGGCACAGATGGGTTAATATTTTTGGTTTTGATTGATTTTGTATTGAAGTGGTATTGGTTTCTTTTTTTATTCGTTGTCAAAATAATGAACCAAGATGACATTTTAACTTGGTTAATAATTTTATTTCCTCTTAATTGCCTGGAATTAAAGATAACTTTAATTAAGAGGCCATGAATACCCTCTGAGAAAGTATGTTTTCAGCATGCTATAGACTTTGTCTTCAGTGCAGTAGAGGGTGCTCAAACCAATGGCCTGAACTTCAGTTTTCATCTCTAAGGAATGCAGTTGAGAGAGATTCTCTGAGGATGCCCATGCTAGAGGCTGAAAGTGTGATGGAATTTTACTGATCCATGCATAATCTCTCTCATGTTAATTCATATGTTGACTCATAACCAGCTAATAGTGACTAAAACCTGTGTTCCCAAAAATGTATGGATCAGGACAAATATGTTATAAAGGCAGGAAAATATGCAGGATTAGATATTTTACCATTTGCAAACTTGGAATATGCTGGGTTTGCCACCAATGAGAATTCTTACTTGTCAATTGTGGGAAAAGTAGTAAAAGTTTTCTGATATAAATCAATATTTTACAGAAAAATTTTAGGATAGCGTATAGACAGGAAGAAGGTATTGATGGCCTTCCACTACTCTTCTACTTTTATAGTTTTCTTATAAGTAAATCCTGTGGTATTGTCATGTTTTATGAGTACTTTGGAATGCTACATTCTACTTGATCTTAGCCAAGAGGCCAAGAGTGAAAGAATGCCACATTCTGTGAGAAATACATAATGAGCAGTTAAAATTTGCAGTCATGAATTAAGCCATTAAGAACGTATAGCAATTTTCTTGTCTGGGACAATTGTTGAGGTTTTTCTAACTCACTAGAAAATACCAAATGAAAGTTCACAATTCTCCACAACCAACACAAACACAAACACATTTGATGAGGGGGAAGAAGTTTATGTCCAGTTAACACTGCCATGCTTTTTTTGCTAGAATCACCTTGGACATATCTCACTTCTTTTTCCTCCTCTGCTCCTCACCATGACAGCATTGGAACTCTAACTAGGAAAGGTGGTCCTAAAGTAATAGATACATTTTTCCTTTCTCAATTATTTTGTAGGAGCAAAGGAATTTAATTCATTTTTCTGTAATTTTGACATTTATTGCTAATGATACTATGTATTATATATACTTAATTATTTCAATTCAGCTAAGAGTAAGGAGCACCAAGTCATATTGATAGAAATCAGCATCAATACAGATATGGGTTATGGATTTCAGTGTTCTTAACATTTGGGGAATATATATTCTGTCTTTATATTGAATCCCACTTGTTCTTTATGATCTGCTTTAAATCAATGTAGTTCATTATTTAACTCACCAGCTTTGTGTCAGATTAATGAGTTTCAAAGTCTCACAAAAAGATCCATAATACTTCTATTAACCACTTGCTTCAGGGTTGATGGTTCATACTAAACAACAGCAATTAGATTCTTTTATTTTTACTGAGTAAAGGTTAGAATTCATTCTTTAATAGCTACCTATATTTATTTACAGCTCTTTACAATCATGCTTCCCCCAATCCAATTTTATAGAGGAAGGATCACCAAGGTTAAGTGCCTGGCCCAGGATCATCTAGCAGGTGAATTAAAAACTTAGTGTAGAATTACAAATTTCAATCTCTTTGTGAGTCATTGAGACATGGTGACTTAAGCATTAAAGGATTTCTTTAAAAATTTTTTAAAATCTTTGGAATTTCATGATAAAATTTAAATATATTTGTTTCAAGAAAACTGACATGATAAATTTCAATGCAATAAATATACAAGATCAAATTTAATATCAGTCATAGTAAGTGATTTAGAACATGTATTTTTAGCAAGGACACTTATTAGTGAGATAATCCTGACAATGTTTTTCCATTGCAGAATCTTGAATTAATTTCTCTGCTTTTTTTAATATAAAAAAGCATATGAAACATTCACAAACAGCAGTCTGTGAAATTAATGAGAAGGTATATAAATATTATTTTTACCCAGCAACTATTTTCAATTTTGGTTAAATATATTTAGAACAGAGTCTATTGTGATGAAGAAAATTCTAGTCTTGTAGACTACTAATGTGGATCCAATTTCCACCCTTAAAAGATTAAAATATTAACAAACTGAGTAAAAATTCACAGCCTCTAATTAAAAATAAATCCTATGTTGTAAAGTATGTTTAAAAGCTACTATGACGTGAACCCATTTTTTATGTGTGAAGAAGTATATTACTTAAATAATTCCATGATATGTAATATGATTGGTGAAAAATTCCTGTAGCACAATCACTGACTCATAGACAAGAAAGCTCCAAAAGATAATGTCTTCTAATGCAGTCCTAATTGTAGAGCAGAAATCAAATGCTAATCAAGTTTTGCCTTGACTGAAATGTCACATAGTCCTGAGCAAAACTTTCTTTGCGTTTCTCTGTCCTTCCCAGCCATGTCTAACATTCTCTTCACTCATCGCTCAGAGAATTATGTAATTTGGAACTAAAAGAATACTTGGGATCATCCAATCTGTTCTTTCATATTTCAATGATGAAGCAGAGTTCAAAACAGGTAGAGGTACTTCCCTTAAGTTACACAGTCTACAGTTGTGTCATTTTCCATCATTTTGTTGCATGTTCTGAGTGTCTGCAGGAGGCAGGATTCTATTAGGAACTCCCTTCCCATACCCTTGCCATTGTTTTTCCATGGAGCAAATTTTTGGCTTGGGGGTAAATAGTTTTCAAACTGGAAAAGTTAATTAACATTTCTAATTTGTAAAATTGGAAAAAACATTCTATTTAATAGCATTGTCATGAGAATTACCTAAGATAATTCAACATAAACTTCCTTGCTCTTGTCAGCCCGTAGCTCTTATGTCAGAATATAGAACTAGTATATGAAAGGGCACCTTTGCGTATTTCTACAACACAGACCTGAAAGTGGCCCGAGCCCTTCTGTGTGATAGCTGCATGTTAACATGAGGAAATAGTTTCACAAATGATTTGTGTACTTCTGGATTCACAGCTTTTTTCTCTCTCTCTTTTTCATGTAGGGCAAATCATACTGGTTTGAGTATTAAAAGTCAGTAGAACTGATAAAACTGGTAGAATGCTGTACATATAAAACATCAGGAAGATTAGAGAAATATGAAAGAACCAATTATTGGCTGTTACAAGGGGATAATATTGCTATGTTAAAAGGATAATTGATACTGTCTTGAAGCCTGAGGGGAACAAAAAAAATGATGTGCAAAAGAGACAATTTTAGGTAGAGGTAAACGTTTGATCGCTCTCAAAAATAGTGCATTTATTTTTAGGTAATGAATGTCATCATGTGATCATGAATTTACTGGAATGGAAGATAATACACTAATGAATAATTATTTTTTTCATTGTAATTGAGTTATGACTGGCATATACATTTAAACTATACAACATGATATAAATACACCATGCAGTAATCACTAAGATAAAGAAAACATTCATCAACTCCAAAAGTCTCCCCTTTCCCTTTATAAGCCCCAATTTCTGCCTCTTCCTGTCTGTCCCCGGGAAATAACTGTTCTGTTTTTTTCACCATAAGTTAGTTTTCATGTTCCACAATTTATATATATATTGAATTTATTCAGTATGTATGATTTTTTTCTGGCTTTTACTTGACATGATTATTTTGAGATTCACCCATGTTGTTGCATATATCAATATTTTATTCCTTTATAATGCTGAATAGTATTCCATTTTATGGATACATCTCAATTTCTTTATCTATTCATTAAATGATGGATATTTGGGTTGTTTCCAGTTTGGAATTAACTTACAAATAAAGTTGCTATGAACACTTATGTACAATCATTTTGTGAACCTATCCTTTCATTTCTTTTTTTTTACTATATTAAATTTTTATTTATTTATATATTTTTTACTGAGATTGTTCAGATACCATACAACTATCCAAAGATCCAAAGTGTACAACCACCATGCAGCTGTGCATCCATCAACACAATTATTTTTTTTTTCAATTTTTAGTACATTTTCTCTACTCCAGAAAAGAAACAAAGACAAAAAAAAGGAAACTCACATTCTCCCATACCCCTAACCATGCCCCCCCCTCCATTATTGATTCATAGTTTTGGTATAGTACATTTGTTACTGTTGATGGAAGAATGTTAAAATACTACTAACTGTAGTATATAGTTTGGAATAGGTATATATTTTTTCCCTCTATTCCTCTCTATTATTAACCTCTAGTTATAGTGACATACATTTGTTCTAGTTCATGAGAGAGATTTCTAATATTTGTATAGTTAATCATGGACATTGTCCACTATAAGATTCACTGTTTTATACATTCCCATCTTTTAACCTCCAACTTTCCTTCTGGTGACATGTGTGACTCTGAGCTTACCCCTTCCACCACCTTCATACACCTTTTAGCACTGATAGTTATTCTTATTACATGCTACCATCACTCCTGTCCACTTCCAAATATTTAAGTTCACCCTAGTTGAACATTCTGCTCATAATAAGCAACTGCTCCCCATTCTTTAGCCTCATTCTATATCCTGATAACTTATATTTCATGTCTGTGAGTTTACATATTATAATTAGTTCGTATCAGTGAAACCCTGCAATATTTGCCTTTATGTGTCTGTCTTATTTCACTCAATATAGTGCCCTCAAGTTTTCTTCATCAACCCATTTCTTTTAAGATGGTTTTGTTCAAACACTATACATTCCATCCTAAGTAAACAATCATTGGTTCCCCATATAGTCACATATTTATGTATTGAGCACCATTGCCACTCTCTGTATAAGGACATTTCTTCCACAAAGATGGAGGAAGAGTCAACTAAGGCAGAAAAGCAAAAGAAAAAGGCAAGAGAAAGAGAGAAAAACAAGCTTGATAGCTAGAATATGACAAAAGGAAAGACAGCATTAACCTAAAGTAGAATAAAGAGTCAGACAACATCACCAATGCCAGGAGTCCATTACCCTTCCCCTATTCCCCACCCCTCCCCATATGCATTTAGCTTTCGTATATTGCTTTTGTTACATTAAAGGAAGCATAATACAATGTTTCTGTTAATTCTAGCCTCTAGTTTACATTGATTGTATTTTCCTCCCAATCCCACCCTATTTTTAACACCTTGCAATATTGACAATCATTTGTTCTACCTCATGTAAAAACATGTCTGTACATTTTATTACAATCGTTGAGCATCCTAGGTTTCCCTGAGTTATAGAGTCCCAGTCTTTATCATTCGTCTTTTGTTCTTGTGTCCCACATGGTCCCAACCTTCCTCCTTCAACCATACTCACAGTCATCTTTGTTAAGTGTACTTATACTGCTGTGCTACTGTCTCCCAAAATTGTTTTCTAAACCTCTCACTCCTGTCTTTTCCTTTCTGTCTGCAGTGCTTCCTTTAGTGTTTCCTGTAGAACAGGTATCTTGTTCACAAACTCTGTCATTGTCTGTTTGTCAGAGAATATTTTAAGCTTTCCCTCATATCTGAAGGATAGTTTTGCTGGATATAGGATTCATGGTTGGTGGTTTTTCTCTTTTAGTATCTAAAATATATCACCCCACTTCCTTCTTGCCTCCATGGTTTCTATTGAGAAATCCACACATAGTCCTATCAAGCTTCCTTTGTTTGTGATAGATCATTTCTCTCTTGCTGCTTTCGGGATTCTCTCTTTATCTTTGATGTTTGATAATCTGATTATTAAGTGTCTTGGTGTAGGCCTATTCAGATCTTTTCTGTTTGGGGTATGCTGCGCTTCTTGGATATGTAATTTTATGTCTTTCATAAGAGATGGGAAATTTTTGTTGATTATTTCCTCTATTATTGCTTCTGCCCCTTTTCCCTTCTCTTTTCCTTCTGGGACACCAACGACACATAAATTCTTGCTTTTCATTTTGTCTTTAAGTTCCTGAAAATGTT